>NC_079547.1:21993296-22298177 GCF_015846415.1 Triplophysa dalaica | reverse complement strand
ATATGATAAAGATTTAAATGCGAGTTTATAATTGTATGACACCAAAGACAACTCAATACTGTTAGCTTGTTGGCTAACCGGATATCCATCATGCGTTAGCATGTAGCTTAATGTAAGCGGGAAATTAAACATTCTAAACGGAATTTAATTAATTTCAATAGGATATATTCACACTGAAAACTTAAAAACATTTGGAAAAAATGTTCATACCTGCCATTCTTTAAATTAAATCCTGATCTAACAAATAAGCCGTCGCCATTGCTTTTGGTGATTGCGTAGATTTGTGCAACTGTGAGGACCCCTCGTGCTCCCCAAATGCCTGATTATAATTCAGAAACTTCTTTATCAAAATGTCAGGAATTGTTGTTAAAAACTAATAAAAAAGCTTCCCAGATGTGTTTTCATGGTGGTACTTATTGTAACAGCAACATTTGGGGGATATATATTTATTTATAGAACAGCCAAAATCAGGATATGTATTAATATGTATTATTATTTATTTGTTTTCTTGCACATTTTCAAAGATTTTTTTTTAATGAATGGCACTGGTGCACGATGCTTGCATGGGGGCACCACTTTTTGATCTATGATGTGTCATAATAAATTATACATTTGGGAAAAAAGGAATCATTGCCTTGATGTAGGCTCTTGATGTACTATCAAAGTTATATGTATAGAAAATAAGAAGTAAGATTAAAGAATGATCTTGAGGCTCTTACCGCAAACTGTCTCCCAGGGACATGGATTATGAATCACAAGGTAGTGTAAAAAAAAACATGGGCCTATTATTCCTTAGAAAGATGGATGAAGAAACAAAAGTCCCTTAGTCTAAACAATTACATAAATAATGCACAGTTCATGCTTTATGTTACAATTTCAAGTACTAGATTTCCCTATAGGTTCTCTTAATGCACTTTTGGATAATATCCTAAAATGATTTACCCAGATATATGCTTCAGTTTCTGCAGCTGGGGCTTTAAAAATGCATCATCTGATGTTGCTGGCATGGCACACTGGAAGGCACTGGGACAAACTGCATAGCATTTAACTTTGACAATCAGATTATAATTGATAGGCATTGTACCTCACATGCACTACAATGATAGTGGTTAAAATAATAAAAGAATTATAAAAAATATTCAAACCGGTGCTGACTGAGATAAACTTGTTAAAAACATACAATTTTATGCCTTAAACAGAGCCTACTGGTCTTCCTTTTCAACATGCAAAATAAACTTCAAATTTGATTAACTGAAAGATGTAATACATATGCAGGGTTAATACATCTTATTACACTTTTTATACCAATAACAGTCAGCTATCCAAAAAAAGATCAGCATGGACGATATAACAGCCTGATCAATGAACTGACAGAGTAGATCTCAACAGAGACCAGTGAAGCTGGATAGACGGTAGATTGCATTTCAGAACTAAACAAGACATAGCAGACGTTATGCACATACAGAACTGGGTAGTGCAGCTGTTTCTGATGGAGAATCTGGCATGCTGCGTTTGCGTTTAACGCCGAAAAATGATCGCCTTTCTTTCGCGCATGGCTAAATCTTCCCTCGAGATCTCCATGAAGAAGGTCTTCCTGCCAGGATCTCACCGTTACTATGATATCAGTGGAGCCATCGCGCATGGAGGTAAGTAATCGCTCTCTAACCAGTATTTATTTGATTCATCTCTTCTGTGCTATTCGATAAAACCTTTATCGCACTATAAACAAAACGAATGGTTGAATATAAAGAATCGCTGGTTGCTATGCAAAGCAAAAGGCAAGACGCGTGGGGTGTTACAAGGTCAAAATAATGAACCCACGATGTATTAGGTTGCGCGTAAAAGCGCGAGTTATATCGTCGACTGCATCGTGAAGCGCACGTAATCGTCGCTGTAAGAAATGAGATTTTATGCGTCCTGTTGATATGGTGTTTTGGTTTAATGACCGCGTTCCTCCGTTCTGTTAGTCGGATGAGATCAATTAGGCGGTGCGTTAGTTGTCACTTTTAACGCAAACTGAGCGCACAGATGCACACTGACAAATTGCTAATTCGTCATGTTAAACGACTGAACGGCACAATTTGCTAAATGGATTTATGATATATGCCATATATAACCACAATTAATCTGCTTTTTGTAACAAACCTATGACAAAATATAGGAAGAGTATAAGGAAAGTATCTTATAACTGTTCATATTTAAGATGCATTTGAAGACCACCATGAAAGCAAAAAAACATACAACTATCACAGACATTCTAGTAAATTTAATGGTTATAATTGTGCTGTTTTTAATGGAAACTAAAATGGTCTCTGTATGTTTCTACTGGTATCGTGTTAGGTTTCTGTTGGTGTTCTCTGGCAAAACACTACAGAACACAACAGTCAGCTTATAATGGAAATCAATGCAATTTCTTGTTTTTACTGCAGTGTGTCGTTTTGCTATATAACAAAATTGTATTTATTTACTGAAAATTATCTTATATCATAATTTAATATTTAAGATCCTGACAAATATATAATGGCTTCTGTGGTGGGGTGTTTTAGAGCAGGGTGTCGTTTTGCCCTAAAACTATAACATTTGTTAAAGATAAATTGGTTAATAACACACGTGATTAATACCAATAGAACACAGGACAGCATCTGGCCATTTTTTCTGACCATTTCTGTTACGCAAAATGAAGTATCTGTTCTGTTTCAGGTGAAACGAGAGGTGTTTGATTCGACATGAGTGCAGGCGCTCAGTGTAGATGGAGTCTCTGAATGCCGTAGAGCTCCGTGAACTGGGGGATGGGAGCGGCCGGGAATCACAGCAGGCCTCATCAGCACCGCGGACAGCGACCGGCATCGAAAACGCGTCGTTCGAGGATGAAGAACAGGGAACGAGGATCCGTGTTACGTCGAGAACATGTGGACCCGACTGCATGGCGACCGAGCACCAGTCAAATCCAACGCGTATTCAGAGAGAAGTGACCTCCCCGCGCTCCGACGACGAGCCCGAGCTCGAATACAACGACAATTCGGTGGACTACGGTTTCATATGCGCGCTCATATTCCTCATCAGCGGGATAATATTGGTTGTAATAGCCTACACGATCCCCAGAGAGGCCAGAGTCAATCCGGACCAGGTGACAGCGCGCCAGATGGAAAAACTGGAGATGTATTACGCGCAGCTCGGTTCGCACCTCGACAAATGCATTATAGCGGGACTTGGCTTGCTCACACTTGGGGGGATGCTCTTATCTGTTTTGTTAATGGTGTCTATATGCAAAGGGGAACTGTATCGCAGGAGAACTTTCGCCAGGAGACACATGAAGTCGTACGGATCTGTTAATATGAGAATGAGACAGTTGGCGGAGGGTGATGGGAGGGACGCGCTCGTGGAGTGTGAACCGAGCGCTGCCACTGACGCCACGAACGGTAATGAAGCTCCTAGCGGAGCGCAAAGCACGTAGCACAACCGGATCACAAGGGTTAGATACATTTTCAAAAGGAAACATCCATTCTTGTAAGGCAGCAAAGAGGGTTCAGGTTTTGGGTAAGTTTTTCAGTGACTTGACTTAAAATTGCATTTTGATGTATACAAAGGTTATGAGGAGAAATGTTGGTAAAGGTGGAACCTTGGACCTTGTGGAGTTTGCACAAAATGTTCTTTGTAGTGTTTCCACAGACTGTAAAATGGAAAAAATATGAACCTTTAAAATTGTTCCTCTTTCGGATCACCTTTGTTTTTATTTTGAAGCTATAAGCATTTTTTAAAGCCTACACAAAGTAATGGAGATATGAAGAATGTACGATTATAAATACACTGCTGCCTTGCAAGGACTGCAGTCATTTTAAGATCCAGAGCAACATGCACAACAGAATGTTAGAGAACAATGATTAATGTCAAAGACCTTTGATAGAAAGCACAACGGTCAGCCATCATAAAGCCAAACTAACTCAACATGCTGCAATATAAACCGCCATCAGCTACTTTACAAAACTTGAAATAAATGTCTGTATAATCTTCACTAGAACACTATGAATGGAATACGTGTAAACTATTATTATCCAAGGATGCGATATGCCTTAAGATGTTACAAAAGTTCATTATATACCGTGAACACATTTAAACTTGTTTATTTGTAAAATGTTAGTGTTTTGTAGGACTTTGATGTATATGTGGTCACTTACATGTTACGTCACCTCACGTTCACAGAGTAGAGGACAATGCCATGCTACCAAGAGAACACACAGACGTATGAATGCATAACATTTGAAATGAAATATCTATTTTACAGTATCTGACATTAGTATAAATGTGCTTAATAATAACAAAAATGTGAACATTTACTGCGATGGTGCAATATGTCTATATTCCAGTAGAAAATATATATTTCCATAGCAATGTTCGGTTTCAATCACACAACAGATGCTTTAAGAAATATTCTCAACACCCCTTTTAAAAAGAATAGTTAAGCAGGACACTATGGTCGCATTTGACATTCACGTGTATTTGATCGCTCATACAGCTGGCTATATTATGGCCTTTGTTCCTGCTGAGGTAGTAACTATTATAAAGTACACTGCTCGAAAATACAAGACTGTAATCAAACTAAGCAGAAACCTAAGAACAGGAGATGTATCGCACATTTTAGATGTAGTACAGATAACAGTACAATAGCCTTCTATTTGTGAGAGAAAAAACTCATTTACTTCAGTCTCAGGAAGTGAATGTTTGGAGTCATTTTTTGCCAGTAGGTTAAAATCTTTAAGTTAAAGGAGTAGTTCACCTTCAAAATGAAAATTCTGTCATGGTTTAAACGCCCAACCTGTTTGACTTTCTTTCTTCTGCAGAACACAAAAGACGATATTTTGAAAAATGTTGCAGGTAACAGAAAACCATTGGTCCCCATTGACCTGCACCGGTTTTGTATACATGCAGTAGAGGTCAATGGGGACCAAATATCTTCAAAGAAAATCTCACAGGTTTAAAATGACAACAGGGTGTGTAAATGATGGTTTTCCATTCTGAAGGTGAATTATTCCTTTATAAGAAGAATAGAGCAACACTTGTGTTTGTTCCTGTTAAGGTGAAAGCAGTTTGTGCGGATGACATGAGCACATGGTGACAAATGCAGAGAATATTGTACTTATGATACAAATCTTTCCTCTATATAAATATAACATCTACAGTTGGTATTTATTTTCCAGTAGACGACATTCCAGTTTATTAGGATTCTTTAAAAAAAATGTTTACTAAACATTGAGGGGCAGTTTCCTGGACAGGGATTATTTTAAACCAGGCCTAGGCCTTAGTTAAAAAAGGATATTTAAATCATTTTTAAAAACATAATTAAAAAAAAACATTACAGGTGTACATCTTGAGACAAAACAATCACACTGATATATTTTAGGGAATGTCATTGCAAGTTGTTTTCGATCAAGAAACTTCCAACATTTAAATGAATCTGGGACTAGTTTTAAACCCAGTCCGGGAAACCGCCCCTGAAAGTCTACACATTGTGTACACAAACTTTACTATATATTGTCCTTATCAAATAACCTATTTGGTGGGTGTAATTTGTGACGACATGGGTTTAAACAACTATAAAATGTTCCATGTTCTGCCTGATGCAACTTTAAGTGCTGAACTCGATTAGTTGGATGTTTTGATATTCCATCATTTTGTATTGCATCAAAAAATTGTACTATATATAGATGTCATTTATTAACTTTAAGATGTTGGCTATAGTCTGATGTGATAGGGTAAAAAGGAAAAGTGTATCATGTCTTTGTGTAAAATATTGTCTTGTAAGCACAGAAGAATTTGTATTGAGGACACAACCGGTAATCCACCAGTGTCACCACGCCAGCTGCATACACAGTGTTTGTCTTATTACAGTGTTACAGTGGTCATGCACAAGCCCATTAACTAAATATTAAACCACTGTATTAATAAAACAACCCTAAATGTAAAGCTTTAACTCGGACCTGAATAGAAAAGAGAAAGTCACATTGGCTGTTGTTCGGAATGGAACACCACTGTGTTGTTCACCACATACTGAAGAAAATAAAGTATACTGTTAAAAGGTAGTTGAAAAGTATGCAAAATACAAAATATATAAACAAATGCTTTGGCACGGTGTCACACATTGCATGCTCAATTCTGCAGCACTATTCAGTTATTTCGACAATTTCATTGCTATGCGTAACTATTTAATGAGGCGGCTATTTTGTATCAAATTGTACGTTCTCATTTGTGCGTTTTACTACAATCTGCCCCACCGTTAAAGCCTTTAGGGGTTAAGGGTTTTCAGGGGCTTCATTATTGTTATTTTAAAAGAAAAATTCAGATTCTATCCATAGTAAACATTTTCCACACTAAAGAATAAGTAGCAGTATGGCTGTGTGCTGTTCCACAGAGCACTGAATTTCAAATGAGCACAATAAAGGGGTTTGTATTTGTCTTCGATAATGAAAAACACATGCTTGGCTTTGTTACTAAATTTGCATCGGTGTAAAATGTGTGAAGGTTAATCAAGGAGAGAGCGGCGCAATGAACCGCTGCACTCCAATACTGCAGATAGTTGTGTGCACATTTTTTAGGGGCCATGCAGACTGTTATCCCATTTTTACTCTTTTTGTTTTTAAAGTGAAAGCAATGTCGCTGCACTCTGGTAAATCCCACTTCTTTAAAAATGTAGGAGGAGTGAACTGCATGTGTACTATGTGAGATGTGCATTTGAATTCTGTAACCTCCTGTATGTCCGAGGCAAATGTTCACCTTTTGATACAGTTTCCATGTGTGAAATAAACTATAACATTTTTGTTGTTAGTTCTGTTAGCCGTGTCCTTTTTAACCTCACTGCACCAATTAAAAAGGAATATTTGATCATTATTACATACAGAAATTAACTTGGACCGTAGTTCCTTTCTAGTCATTTACTGTAGTAATTTAACTCAAATAAGTTCTTCACTTCACTTCACTTCTCTTTCAGTCTGAAATGTAAAAGTATAGTGTCTAAGCACAACTAAACGAATTGGCACTTCATTTTTACAATGATACGCAGTAGTTAAATCGGGTCGTACTTAAAGGACGCTCTAGAGTGTCTTTATATCCGGCTCTGTCAGCAGAGTACAGTCAAAATGCTCCATGACTTACAATGGTCATTACAGCTATTGATTTCCGCTAAATCTGCTGGATCCTTCAGCGTGTTTCTCTCATTGAAGTGACCATCTCAAACAGCTTCCCTGTTACATCTATTGACATTGTAAGGAGAGCAAGAGAATCCGCAAATATGAGTTATAATAGTCATATAGGGGAACGGCATTTACACAAACCTGTTGTAAAAGGTAGGAAAAGCTGTTTTAGGTATAGTCCGTCCATAAATAAAAATGCTGTCATTTATTTACCATTATGTGCTTCAAAGAAGACCCTTTTCCTTTTCTTTTCCTTTTTTTGTAATATGTTTAATCATATATAGATCACAAACAAAGAAAAGTTTTATTGGACAAATAGTAGTTTAATTTTCAGACAAAGAATGATTTAGCAACAAATGAAAAAAATGAGTCAAACTAAACTTGCATTAAAATGGAATTATAAGGACCTGCTTTGTTTACACTACAACACACCTTTTAAGTAGAGTTATTTAAACACAAAGTGCATATCGGGAACATCTGAAAACAGGAAGTTTTCCAAGAAGAAAATTGTTGTTTCTTCTCTACATGAACATGTCATCATAACCTGGAGGAGGCATGTGATCAGGGTCTGGCCTGGAAAGCGGAGCACAAAAATGACATCAGAAGTGACACGATGATGGAAACATATGAGATTTCATAGCTGAATTCAGGTAACTGACAGAATGATGATAAAAAGGTTATGTTAAGTAAATAAATATTTTTTTTTCTAAAGGACTAGTTAGATTAACCATAAAGAATAAAAACAACAAAGTAACCTAAAATATACTTTGCAAATAGGGAAAGCCTGCTGTTTTAAAGACTAATAAAGAAGATACCTTTTTACGTTTTCTTCTACAAAGATAAGGAATGTGAAATGAAAATAGTAAGTCCAGAATATTCGCTTGACTCTTACCCCGGTCTGTTTCGGCCGACAGGACCGAATGGGTCAAAGCGTGCACCAGGGGGCACAGCGCCTGGGGGGAGGACTCCAGGTATACCGAATGATGGGTCAAACCCTGAGCGAGGAAACCCGGCACGCAATGGATCGACAATCATTCCTCCAGCCCTTCCACTGGAAAAAATAAACCAAGAGATGAAAGTCAAGGTCCAATAAATAATTCAGTAAGTATGCTTGTAGCATCCTTTTAAGCCGGTCTCATTAATTTTGATTCTTAAGTATTCTTTAAAAGCTTTCATTGTTAAAGGAGTAAGATGTCATTTTTATGTGGAAAGACGTAAGGTTAAAAAATAAATAGAACTTTTGATGAATATGTTTAAAGTGATGTACATAAAGTGGCCTGGAAAAGCTATTTATTTAGCAAAAAAGGTCACTACTCATGATCACACGAGCAGCTGAAAACCACCTTTTTAATCTCAGTAAATCACAAACAAAAAACTAATTTGTGCACATTTAAGCATAATGAAAACTAGCTGTATATACAAGCTAGAGGTCAAGAGACACATAAATGATATAAGCACGTCTATACGTTTGATGCTGGATTTCTTACCCAAAAGGATCCAGATCTGCCCCTCCGGCTGCAAATGGAGCCATTGGGTTGGGCCTAAAAACAAAACAGACAATAAAGTGTATAAAATGAATAAAAAGAGTTTGAATACTTTCCGCGGTCTGTTTTTCCTAAGATGTTTTGTTATCTAATGCAATGAGTGTAGCTTAAAGGGACAGTTCACCCCAAAAGAAAAATTTGATCATAATTGAATCACTCTCGTGTTGTTTAAAACCTGTATATGTCTGTGGAACATTAAAGAAGACATTTTGAGAAATGTCTCAGTGGTTTTGTGTCCATGCAATGAAAGTGAATGTGGTCCGATGTTATTTGATGGCCAACATTTCTCAAAATATCTTCTGTTGTGTTCTGCAGGAGAAAGTCAGTCACACAGGTTTGGAATGTCATGAAAGTGAGGAAATGATGAAAATATAGTCATTTTATGTGAACTGTCCCTTGTTTGTATATTAAAATTGGATAAATGGATTTCTTAATTTCCTAAAATTACTATATAACCTACAGACAAAATGCTTATTAAGGACAATTCTTATTCTTTTTGCTTTCTATTGACAATTATTTAGATGATAAACAACTTAAACTTGGCTTGTGATTTATTCTAGTGTTGTAACATAACTGAATGTTCCGGTATGACTCAGCTAAACGTTCTTAAAGGCCACGTGTTCTTTGACT
This sequence comes from Triplophysa dalaica, assembly GCF_015846415.1. Lineage (NCBI taxonomy): Eukaryota > Metazoa > Chordata > Actinopteri > Cypriniformes > Nemacheilidae > Triplophysa > Triplophysa dalaica. The sequence continues at coordinate 22,288,819 of NC_079547.1, read as the reverse complement.
TTAAATAAAGACACCTTCTGAGTGGCTGCAAGCAGAGAACGTTTGACTGAATTACCATCACGTCCACGGCAACAGCCCGAGTCGATAAATGGCTGACATCATAAAGAATCTGATAGGGGTCACCGTGAACCCAGGAAGGGGAAGTAGAAGACAAACACCCAAAACCATCTCTGGGTTTCTGCCATGTCCGTAAAGGGACCACTGCACCAGCTCTCTGCTTTTCTTGCAGAGTTTTTGTCATTTTAAGCCATTTAAGTATTTTATATTTGCATTAGTGAACTCATAAACTCATAAGTGATGCCACTAATAGCAACCACCTAAAACTCCTCAGCAACCACGCAGCACAGTCTCGCTCAGTCTCCTTCTCTCTTTCACACAGCAGTTCTCTGTTCGACGTCTGCGGTGCCAGTCACACAATACCCACAAACCTCAGTGCCTCAGAAAATAGACACAGGCGCAGCAGTGAGAGATCTCTCAGGAACCGCGCTGCTAAATATTAAATAAGACTGGGGACATGAGCTGACGCCTAGATAACCCACAAATGCGCACAACTCTCACTCAAATTCCCGGAGCACTCCATAACGTCCTTCACACGCATACACACAGTCCTGCCACTCTGACAATCACAAATTGACTTTTAACTTACGCACACACATGGAAAACAAAACATATAGGTCCAAAATGTTGCAAAGATTGTGATGTTTATTTTAACATGACATTGTCAACGTCAGGACGGGACCTTGTGTGTGAGTGAACTTTGAAAATTTTATAATGACATAATATAAAATTTCAAAGACATCTTACTAGACTCCGCTGACATTCACTGGTTTTGGTTGTTTAGCAATTATAACTGAACTAGTGATAACATGGTTACTAGAGTGTGGGATGAAGTTCCACTGTTCTCAGAACAGACCACAGAAGCAGTTTTCACCCAATGCAGAACAAGAGAGAAACATAAAATCAATGTGTTGTGAACATAAGTCTGGGCCACCTGAGGGGGTAACCATAGAAACTGGAGACTGCTTGAGTGCTTCCCGATAGCATGAATAAGACGTGCCCTACAGACAACTCCATCAAAAACTGTCTATTGAAATTCTTGAAGTTGGCCTATAAATCACAGTATAATTTGCATGAAAAAAGAAAGGACGGATAGATATTCACCAGTCAGGTGGGTGTCTGGTTGGAGGGGCTCTGTGTGGGATCAGGAGAGGGTCGTTGTTAGAATCTCTTAAATTTGAGGCTTTTTCACTCTCTCGTTTCCTCTCGTTCTTTTCTTGTCGCTCTTCCTTCTCTGGAGGCAGCAGTGAGGACTTCAACTTAATTATCAGTTCATCTGTGTTTTTGAACACGCTGAGGATAAAGACAAAAGGTATTTTTTTACACAAATTCTTCTTCTACACTCAAATACACAGAATGATGGTACATGCTTGAAATAAACATAAATAAGAGATAACAGTTCACAGCTTAAACTATTTTATAAGCAATCATAAAAAAATATGAACATTGAAACAAATTCTTTTTAACACTTCGAATTATTTGAAAGTTTTACACACCTTTCAAATGTTTGCAGATTGCCTTCAGCAATGTATTCGTTGACATTGACTGTCAGGTCTGTGACTTTTTCGGTTTTTGAGTCCTACAAAATATAAAATGAAGTTTAGGAAGTCATCAACTATTTAGCTATACAATGACATAAATTGAAGGAATGATTTATTACCATTAAATTGAAAATCAAAGTTGAATCCACAGTAAAAGCTTTGAGCAGTAAGTTGGACTTGTCATCCTTGGATCTGTATCTGAGTGTATACAGCTCCTTGCTTCCATTCCAACCGGCAGGAAGCAGTTCTGATTTCTTCTCTCCATTTGCAGGCTGTGTGAAAGATTGAGGATTGATTAAAAAACATTTACAATAATATTATTCAGACCCTTGACTTTGTACATATAAACCAGGTGTTGAAAAAACAGCATATGCTGGTTTGTTATGTTTTGATCGTGGTGTGTGCTGGTCCTTTGCTAGTCTAAGATGGTCAAACCAGCATCAAAACATACCTTACCCAGGATAAACATTTTTTTCAACAGGGAGCATCTATGTTACTGGTAAAAAGTGTCAAATGTTAGATATACAAAATCAAATCAAGTTGGATCTTTTTTTAAAGAAAGTACAAGCAAAACATTTCTCAATAAAATACAATTTTGACACTGGCACAATAGTGGACCTAATATGATGTACCTGTGTGAACTGACTTCGTACATCCAAAAAAACAACACAGTAGTTACAGTTAATCGCACCAGTTGGTTAAATATCTTAATTTCTTTAATAATTTAACTTCTGAAATTATGCCTTTTATTATATAGATGCAGTTTTTAATTCATAAATGCTTTCTGTATCACAGTATGACAATTCAGTAAAAAACACCAGTCATGCAGTAATGGAGAAACATAAGTGCTGGTGTTTCTAAGAGATTGTAATGTGTTTACAGTTAAAAGTCACTATTTACTCACCTCATCTCCAATCCCCAGACATTTATAGCCGCTTTTCACTATTTCCCAGTGTACAAAACAGATCAAAGCATCCTGGGAACATGATATGGAGTTTGACACGCAGTTGAAAAGCAGTTCAAGTCCTGCCATCTTTAAAAGCTGTGAAAACAGAAGAAACGAAACCAAAACAACCGACTTAGCGACAATAAAGTATGAACATGCTCAAGCACATGACATAAACATTTTTATTAAGCGATATTAATAATATCGAATGCCGCGAAATATCTTCTGTTATTACAATACGTACATTTAAAGATTAATTCAAGAAGTTATTATTTTTGTTGGTCATGTCAGTCCGACGGGAATTATCATCCGGAGTGAACCAGTGTCTCAACGTTCGTTCCGACCAGAGCCGTTGGTTCCGCCTATTTCAAATATAACGCGGCACTTGTTTTTTTCCAAAAAGCACTTGAACAATTCGCATAATTAACAATATTAATATTAGTAATATTATAACATACATTTTAATCAGTGGATTTGAACAGTTTATATTAATGGCTCCTGTTGTAAAACAAACAAGAGAATCACTCAAAGATGATTATAAACACTGACTGGAATAAGGCAAAACACACTATATAGACAAGTTTTGTAATCATTTTAAAGCAGGGGGAACGTTATGACAGCTAAAAATGTTACTCTCAGATACAGTTCTCCCTGTGTTCTATTAGATAGAAAGTTCATACTTGTATCACATCAACGCAGGTGACTCTCACCAGCACAACCAGTAGGTTCCCGAAGTTTCAGCATGATGAAATTTTCCTTCAAAACAGGAGAACATATCCTGACAACTAAGAATGTCTCACTGGGCCGTTTCGGTTGAGACCTTTCAAAGCTAAATGTTGCCATTTATAGCAGGGGGAGTGATATCTGAAAACATCACTGTCAGATAGCGTTCCCCCTGTGTTCTATTAGGGGCTGTGTCCACCAAGCGTTCATACCCGACTGAAAATGGCAGTTGCTTGGCTGAAATCGCCCGCTGCAGGCGCATCTGAACCAAATTGAGCATTTTTTTATTCTGGGCACCCATTGAGAAAAGAGGGCGTTTCAGTTGGAAACAGTTGAAAAAACTCCACACGCCGGCAGAAACGCCTCGTTGGACACAGCACTCAGACAGAAAGTCGATGGTTGTCTAACATTAACACTGCTGACATTTAACGCCACAACAAATAAGTTCTCATCTTCGAATCACTTTATTTTCCATCAAAGCAATAGAAAATATTCGGACAACTTAGAATGTTGCCGTCAGATAAGGATCCCACGTCTTGAACGAGGAAAACCAAAACCAGGCCACAACCCAGCAATCTGCACCCCTCAAACTGTTACGGCATATAATCACCCTACGCACTTACCACTAGACCACTGGACCATTAGATTGGGGTTGCTTTGAATGTGGAGCCTTTCAAGGCTAAATTTGGCTAGTTATTGCAGGGGCAACGTTATCTGACGGCTGAGAATGTTACTGTCAGATATAGTTCTCCCCTGTGTTTCATTTGATAGAAAGTGCATACTTATCTCACATTAACACCAGTGACCTTTAGCACCACAACAAGTAAGATCTCAGAGATTCAGCCTGATATCACAATTTTGTTCCATCAAAGGAGAGAACATACACTGACAAGTGAGAATGTTGCTGGTAGATAGGGTTCCCCTGTATTGCATGAGAAAAAAGAAACCTATATTACTAATACTACTACCCAAACACATTTTACCATAGTATAGCATTCTGCCCTTAGAAAGTATGTAAGAATGAAAGAATTTTCTCCTTCTTTTTAGGACTTTGGCTGACATTCTCAAGCTAGGAGGAACTATAGCAAGCCCATCTGTTTTAAGTTTCAGCGCATTGAAAACACATTGCACAGAAGCTTATTTTGGAGGGAGGCCTCCCATCTCATCAATGTTCTATATTCACTTACAGCACTAACAAGAAGATCAAAGTCAAGGTTTGTCATGCATACAGAGAAGGCTTTACTTTATATTCTTTGTTTGTACACAGACAACGACATCACTGGTATAGCACCGTACAGTCACAGAGATCTGGGGCTGGGTTTTTCTATCACATGTATTAACCATCCAGATCAACTTTGCAACTGCAATACTATGAATGACTCTGAATCACACAAAAAAAATGACATTCTGCCATTTGTCAGCAGCATGTCCTCTCAATTAAGTGACCATGGAACCCACGTTTTGGGTCTTCTTCGTGTAGTAAAGATTAGATAACTTCAGTCTTTGAGTCCAACAGATTTCTGGCAAAGCCCTCTTGTCTTGAAGACACACAGTATGTTGACATAAGATCCCTTACAGTTGGCATAAGGTCCGATACATCACAGTCACAGTAGGTTTGCTAGAATTTCTTGAGAATGAGGCCACCAAGTACGACGTTTTGCAGTAATGAAACCCAGACATAAGGTATCATTATCATGAAAAACAAGCATCGTGTGCACACAATAAAGACCACTGTAGCCTCATTAGCAACACAACATTTCACAACAAGCGACCAATTCACATCTGAGACAATGGAAAAAACATTTGTTTTTTTCGAACAAAAATCATGCAGTAGTTTTTTGCATACAGTAGCCTTTCTTATGCATGCATACATTAATATATATACACAATGTATTTTCCAAATCTAAATTTGGCAAACGTTGTTTATTTGAAGGGGACATCTACCTAAATTGCACCCCTGCAGGTGACAAAATGTATGATAATTCTATATTAAATTACATTTTTGAGAATACATAATGTTTCATTAAGGATGGATTTGTTTTAAAGAAGTCACATGATGTTTGTGAGAATGTAAGAAGCTCATTGACCCGTCATTGCCTCTTTAGTTCGATAGCTTGTTTTGTTGGCCTTGTCGTCTTCAGTATTACACATCACAACACAGCCCAGGTGCAGCATATGGCCCTAATCTGGGATGTCCTGCTGCTTTATATATCTGTGCTAAAAACTGTCCAAAGCACTTGAAAGTTTTCCTTCTTTCCTCAAAGAATGTCTCCACATGTCTCCTGACAGATTGGGTCTCCTGCTATACGATTTCTCCAAACTGTTAATCCATGTGTCAATCAAATAACCATGTTAAACAGTTTATTAAACTTGTCTATTCACTAAAATGGTTATTTTGGAAATGTATGCCAGGTGTAAAAATACCTTATTAATCTTCCTTAAAATGCATATCAAGTTCAGAAATGTGGCACTGCTTTCAAAGACATCAAACATGCATGTGCCTTCCATTCAAATATTTTGCATTCTCCAAAAGATATAAACCCCCTTCGAACTTGTTTTTGTTTCGATGTCGTCAGGTTTTCGCTTCTTTGTTAATGGAGATATTTACGAAACACGCTCTGTAGAGCAGTTTGTCCGTTTATGGCTACTGTAGAAAAAACATGGCGAATTCCATGCAAGGACCCACAGTGTGTGTTGATAGAATTAGTTAATTCTAACTTAAAACAAATATAACGCTTCATTATGTAAGCTCTTTATACACCTCTGAAGACAAAGTTATTAATATTATATTGTATTTCTGTCAATCAATCCCCCAAAAATAGACAGACTGGACATTTAAGTTAACAACTTAACAACTGGTCTTCAAACAGTCATAAAAATAGGTATGTAGATATTCAGTAAAATAGTCCTTGACTCCTAAATCTAAAATTTGGATGTGCTTTTTTTTGGCAAGCCCATTGTAACGCATTCAGGGAATGGTTATCTTTGTGAAGAATGCATGGAATGCTGTCTTGGATTTGGCCGAAAAAAGGTATCTTGCTTTTGGAAGATCTGTCAGGATGTAAGTGTGTCTGAGTATGCATCTCACCGGCAGGTTTTTGAAAGGAGCAATAGTCGTATTCACAGAAACATATTATAATTATACATATTTTATATTATAAGTATACAGATGATCCAAGATGGAATATTGTTTCCCTCAAATCAGACGTTACAGGTTATACGGGGGAAATTAAAAGGTATTAAAATTAAGTCTCTCACAACATTAAAAAAACTACTTAAAACCCAACACTTCTGTGAATACTTGACAGACAAATGAAGAAAAAAATTTAATAATACTAACCCTCTCTCTTTCTCTAAACAGGTAGTGGTCTAGCTTTTGTTGAAACCAGTAACTTTGTATTAGCACCTATTGCATTATTGCTCATGTATGACATATCGCATATTGCTCCTTAAACTCTTTGTAAGTCGCTTTGGATAAAAGCGTCTGCTAAATGATTAAATGTACTTGTAAATTTCTTATCAGGGCTTTATGGAGAGACTGAAATCTGGTTCTTTTATTGAGGACAGTACCAAGCACTACGAGCCAGCAGAGGGAAGTTAGCTGCTTTAAGTACATTGTTATCAAAGGCAAGCAATCCAACAGACTGACATCCCAACAGATGAGGGGCTCGGGATGATGGGGGCTTTGAATGAAACGGGCTATGTTGATTGGAAGTGAATGCAAAAGAGATGTGTTGTGTGACTGGCGCATGGCGTGCCTCTGAATGGCCAGTATCTTACCCGTTGCATCTGGTGCGCATTTGGTTGGACGTCATGATTGCAATGGCTCCTATCCCACATGCACTTTAAGCTTGGTTATAAAACACAGAGAGAAATCAAGATTTCACAACGATTCTCTATTCTGTGCTCGTAATGTGCATGCAGCGCACCTATTTGGGTTCCAAACTAATGGTTCTGCAGGTGAGTAATGAAATCATATTTATGTACCATAGTGTTTATGGTACTTCACGGTAGTAGGCCTACAAAAAATGATGGTATTGTCAAAATACACGAAAATAAAGTAAATATAATATAATAACGTAATCTTGTTTAATGGTTGCATCTATTCAGAACCAAAAATTAAAATATTATAAAATAACAGTGTTCATACACATTTTCTGATACATTGATAATCAGTGAACAAAGATGATTTAGTATGGCTTTATTTGCATAAAAAGAGATCAAATAGAAAAGCAGCCTAACTGCTATTTTACATTTGATGTAGATTTTCCATTCCCTAAAATTGTGTTTTGGTCTTATTATGGTAAAAAAAGAAAAGTGCAAATCTTTTTAAACATCCTGTAAATGGTGTTTCCATGCAAGCACTTGAGGACAAGACAGAAAGAAAGATCAAAATAGATACAAACAGATTTTCACATCCATTGTAAACATCCCGCTGTAATATTTGGAAGCGATGGTAGCATAATTAGCCACAAAATCTGTCTTTGGTGATTTGTTTGTTTATATCATTTTCAGTCTAATTCCGATTTCTTTGTGTGTGTGAAACATTTGTTATTTGTTAACAAAGATCCATGAAAAAAATACAGATGTGCAGATGGAATACAAGACGTTTTCAAATATATACGCCTTCTTTCCCTCAGATCTCTAATGATAGCCTAAACTTTATACGATAAAACAAACAAACCCAACCTCAAAGCTCTGGATAACGTATAAAAATCTGCACGATTTGGAGCACCACAACCACAGCAAACACATCAATTCAATCTGTGCTCCAGCAGTACGCTGTGTGTTTAAAGAAATAACCTCGACTTCCTAAACCATCCAAATATAGAGGGATGGAAGAGTTAAGCTAAGTATTATGGTTTGGGCAGAAAGGTCAAAAGTTGAGGCATGGAAAAAGTTTTGCCATATCAAAGCACGTCTCATGTAGGCTACATAAAAGATATGGGCTAATACATAAACAACATTGTGAAACCAGAGGAATTTCTTAAAAACAATATGTTGGAGAGATTTATAGTTTATTCATTTTCTATTTGTAGTTTATAGAGATCAGGTGACGTGGGTAGGATGAGCATCAGGTCGTTAAGGATGAGGCGGAGAGGGAGGGCACTTGCTCTTTTTCAGAGGCACTCTGTGAGAGAGGCAGATGTTACGGAACCTGTTGCTTGTCCAGATGCATTGGCAACTTTTGGCTCTCTCTCTGTTTTTTCAGATGCTCATTTTGACGTTTGCTGCGAGAAAACGAAGCGGTAAGAAATGTTTAATTCATTTACAATCTTAAAGTCTGCTTTTTGATGACCTTGATCTTGTTAAGAGGTTACTTGTCGGGATAAAAAATTGATTCGATCATGTTGCTAAAGTAAATGTCCTGCACTAAAGCAAAACAAAAGATCGCTGAATGCAAACGTATATAAATGTTTATTGTATTTATTAAACAAATAATACCGATTCTCAAATGTGATTGGATGAGCCGTTATGAGCCGCTTCACACCTGAAATCGCTCATCAATTGAACTCTACATTAATACGCGTTCGTTGCTTAGCGACCTTTGCAGTCTACTGTACAAATAAAATATTTATTTGGGGAAAGAGTTTTATTGCAACTTAAATAAATGTGATTATTTATTTATCATTCATAATGTTGCTGTTGTTAAGCACCACGTGACGTATTTACTTACGCAAATTTGACATTTGAAATTGTAGCATTTGAAATTCCTTTACAAATAACTTTGTTAGATTTTAATGTTAATCACTGAATCCGTCGTTCATTTTTAGAAACCACTTTAAAAATACAATTGCAACTTTTAAAAGTCACAAGATTTTAAAAGCTCTTTGAGCTAAGAAAATCTATACTTTCACTTTATTAACATTTTTACCAGTTGGTGGAATTATGTATTATAACATTTTCAATCACCTAAATGGCATCATGTAACAATACATCATCACCAGATTTCTCTAGTGAATTTCTGCCAGTTGTTATTTTACCATATATTCAAGCACAGAAATAGTCCAGAAAGTTGCACCGCATAAAAAAGGAAAAAGCATTTTTATGCAACCTAAATCAAAATTTTAAATTGCTATGATAAATGATTAAATAATGCACTTCTTAAATCTCACTTAGATTCATAACTTTCAAAAAGTGAACTTTCTAGCAAAAAGGTTTATTGTGAATGGAAAATAACATGTCTTCCTAAATACTTGAAAAGAAATGAGTCAGATATTGCAATTTATACACTTTAGCATAACAGAACACAGACTGGTGCTACATTTCCTAAATTCCATGCTTTTGCTTAGTGGTGTACAGCAGATGTTTACGCAGGTGGTGCAATATTTATGGACATGTTTTTATAGAAAACCTGACTGAAAAATAGGCGGTTGGTAAATCTTGGAAGATTATGGCAAGATCGGTCCGTTTATTTGCCAATGATTTTTCATAAGAGATACTTATTTTGGATTCTATTCAAACAGACTTACCTCTCAGTCATTACAGGACACTATAGGTTCCGAGTACTAATGTGTTTATGTATTTACCTCAAAAGACAGAGCATGCAGAAGTCTAGCAACGCCAAAGATGGGGGTTCTTTATTCACTTTTTTTTCTTAGTTAACTCAGTTGATAAATTACATGTCAAACCAGAGAAGACCTGATAAGTTATTACTGGATGAAGGCAAATTTAAAGAAAAGTTTTCTAGTATAAAGAAATGGTTTATCATTGAAAAGCTTGCTTTAAAACCACTTAACATTTATTGCTCTTTGAAAGGCCTGATGTTAGTCTGGTCAGTCATGCAATGCCGAGTAAACTGTTTTTGTTAACTTGTTCTCGTAAAACTAACAAATTAAAAAATGAATAGCCGAAGAACAGATTGTCTACAGAAAGAATTTCATCCATACACGAACCTGAGGACCTTCTTCACTTCTATATTTTTCTAAATCAAATTCATTCAGAGCTCTACTGTCCTCATCCGTACTCATACTGTAACTGCCTGGTCTTCATTTCTTATATATCTGTATGTCTTAATTCTCCATATTTTCTGAATTTCATGATTGACACGCATGTCCAAATCAAAGAACACCACAGCGATGAGAACTTCTTCTGATTCTCAGCTGAGCTTATGGAGGTTCTTTAACACACAACTGCGTCTTTATGTCGCTAAAGAAGGACATGAAGATCAAAACCATCTGTTAATATCTCCCCCCTGCAAACCTTCTTCACTGACAGGACGCAGGCAGAAGTGGGTCTTCTCGCTCCAGTTTTTGGCTTTGGCATCAGTCGGATTCAAACAGGCATGAATTCTGTACATTAGGAACACATTTTTCAGAACGAGAGAGAAGCCGGGAGAGAGTAAATAATCATGCAGCAGAAGCTTCTATCCAAAGAAACTTTTGGTACAACTACCACAAGGACAAACCCGTGCAGAAACATGGTGTTGAAGGAAATTCTAGACTTTTTCGTTTTCAGCTTTTCAGGGTTAGTTTTAATATAGTAGTTTTAACGAATTGTTGAAAAACTATACCGTTATATTATATACCGTGATACAGTATATACAGTACACTTAAATGAAAAAATAAAACATTTGGTTAATGCAGGTCATGTGCAGGCATCTTAACCAATAGGATTAAGCATACATAAAACCGACAACAAAATATATAGTAATTATTTTGTCTCGTGATATATCATAACATGATATGTCATTACCAGTCATTCACTTACCCTGTTATGTTTTTAAGGTAACAAAAAAGGAGAAGATATCATTGGTGCTCATCCATGGAACGCTTGCCGATAATAATGCATGGTGGCCAGGGTGTTGCTACGCAACTGCAACCATTTTGGGGTTGATTTTTAGCATGTTGCAATCTGGTTGCTAGGGTGGTCTCATTGTTGCTAGGCCATTTTTGGTGGCTATATATATATATATATATATATATTTATATATACCCTTAACTACTGACAAACTATTACTAAACTCTTGTCAATAAACCAGACATAATACAGTAGGTTTATAGTTTTCTGCTTATTATTTGAAATCTTTTCAGAGAGCTGGCGACAGGATTGCAGGAGCTGTGTGGAGTGTTCGAAGGAGAATGGCTGTCTGCGCTGCTCTGAGCGTCTCTTCCTGTATCTCAACAGAGACGGCATGAGTCACCACGGCTTCTGCGTCCACTCCTGTCCCACTGGACACTTCGGTCTTCGAGGGAAAGATGTCAATCGCTGCATGAGTGAGTTCATCCTAGACCTGCTCGAGAACATACAGGATAAAATGGAAAGTGGATGCTGATCGGTTATAGGATTTCACTCGTTTGAGATACAGTAACAAAATGCAAATCACACTCAAAATATGAAAGATGCACAGAGAGAGAGAGAGAGAGAGAGAGTTAGTTACCGCTCTTAAGGGAAAAATTTTAATGGATGCTGAATTATTTGCGATATTATCTTATGTGTAGTATCAACACAATATTAATATTGACGTTATAGAAATAAATTACTATATGCGCTGTATTTCAACTGTACAATACAGGGTGTACAGATTAATTTTGGTATAATGACAAGCACAACTTTACTTTGTCATTTTAGTTACTGTACCCACAGCATTTCCACATTCAAGATTCACTTTTCGAGAAGATAAATGATAATAAAAACAAAACAATAAATATTTCCCCAGAATGCAAAGCTCCAGAGTGTGAGAGATGCTTCAACAAAGACTTTTGCACTAAATGCAAAAAAGAATATCTGCTCTTCAAGGGGAAATGCTTCAAAAGCTGCCCGGATGGCACATTTGCCAACTCCACAGACTGCATTGGTACGTGTTTTATACATTCCTAGTCTTAAAAAATAAACAGCGATTACTTTGAAGAAAGAATCAGTCAAGTTTCATTTGGGAAAAAATGATTAACATTTTTAAGCAAACTGGCTGAGATGTAAAAATCACTTTTGTTATTTCTCCTCCTTATAGAACAAGTAAAGTTTATTGTTTGTTTTTCTATCTCTCCCTGCACCAGAAGGATGCATGTTCAATCTCATTGGCTCCTGGGGTGAATGGAGCCTTTGCCAACACAACGGTACGAGCTGTGGAGTCCGATGGGGGCAACAGAGTAGGACCCGTGGGCTGTCCAGGCAAATGCCTGAAGAGAGAGAAACGCTGTGTCCCGCTCAGTCTGAAAGCAGAAAGTGCCGAATGAAGAAGAGGTGTCCGAAAGGTGAGCAAACCTTAGATCTTAGAGAAAGTCATCTACAACCACATTCAACTCAAAGACCCCAAAAACGGTTGTACGATCATACCATGTCCCAAACCACATCCAAACTATTGTACTGGTTCAAAACCAAACATGGTATTTCTAAAGATGCCACAATCTGTCTGACAAACATAGACGTATCATAAAAATTATATTGTCTTATAATCGTGACAGTTTATTTAATAGCTTGTGACATCAATAAACACAATGTGACATTATACAACAAAGTTTTTGAGTTGATCTGAGCGCCGGTTTAATGAACGTTCTCTTTAAACTGGCTGTCATGACCACATCAAACATCTCCATTTCATTCTCCAGCAGTGGTTCGCTGCTCAGAGATTTACACGTTAGGCGAAACACGAGATCCAAACATTTTGGCGTGCTTGTCATCAACTACGTTGTACATCCAGCAAATTGCTTTTCGTTTTTATTTGATGCTACACTGGAAATCAGTTGTTTGCCGTAATTTTTATTACATGGGGATCTGATGTCTGGACATGTAAGCTTTCCTTCTGTCGCTTTAAGCTACTCTAAATTACACCCGTGTGTAAAGCAAAACTCTGGATGGCATCTTAAAACATAGCTGTCAACTCATTTCCATTAGTGGAAATAAAAGGACCATCGCGTCCCTCCGATTTTAGGTTGATAATGGGTTTCTTATCCGACGTCATCATTTACGTAAAGCAAAATAATATAATTTTGAGGATGTTTTAAAAATGGTCTAATATTTACACATATAGGCTATAAGTACAAGCGCTGGTCACGTGAAATGTGATCCGGTCTGTGGAAACCCACCTAATGTCCTTATTTGTGATTAACTGTTTTATCATAAAATCATCCTGCATATTATTATATTACAGTGAATATGACTTTGATATCTTTAATATTCCCTGAGTTAGGCCATGTTCAAATTTTAAATCATAGTGAAATTAATGATTGAAAAATCAAAAGCTTGTCATCTTAAATTTAGCCTGAGTCACAAATGTATTTTTCGCATTTTATACCATTGTCTTATATTTGTGATTTCTCATGCTGTTTAGATTACTTCACCAAAGTAAAAATACACATCACATGTAAAAACTGGTTGAATAAATAAATTAAAATACTTATTTAAATGTTCGTTTGTCCTCGACAAGTGCCTCTATACATTTACTCTGTGTCCCTGAAATTGCTGTGCATCCTGTCATTTTGGGATAGCAAATTGCGGCATCAGGTAAAATGGTCCATTTAAGGTTTGTGTGTCTTATCTCTTTAAAAGTTAACCGCCAATGACTGCAAAGAATTTCAAATTGATGCCATTACAGTACATGACATTTAGCAAATGATTTGATTGGTCCGAGGTTGGTAAGGGGGGCGGGGCAATGCATCAATTTCAGACAGTGCCAGAAAAAGTGAGTAAAGTGAGTGGCCTGACATATCCAACCTCACTTCTCAATAATAAGGTTGCTAAATCAACAATACAATAGTCTTGATTGCCTCTGTGATGCTGTTTTGTTAAATTATCCAGACCCAATTTACCTAAATGTGTCAAGACAAAATGAGCTATTAATTTCAGTTAAAATGGGCCACCTTCTGCGTAGAGTTTAAAGCAAAAATTCTGGTGGTTACTCTTATCAAATATTAGATATATTATTGATATATATTGTATGGTTGCATTACTCACTTAAAATAGAAAGGGGGAAAGAGACATTTTGATATAGAAGTGATAGGTATTGGAGTAAAGTATCCTATTGTAAAACTATTTGTTAAAGATCAGAAAGGAACATAAATGAGAAAGAAAGGATGTCTGCCAGGGAAGCGGCACAAATACAATCGGTGTAAATCTGTTGCCATAAAACTACTTCTTATTGTTTCATTTGTTTTCATGATATTTGTTTTACTGATTAAATTAATTGAAAGCTTTGAGTGTCTTTTCTCTTCACTTTGAAATTCTTTAATGTCATTGGCGCTTAACTTTCAAAGTGTTGCCATTACACTACTTTATATTGTTATTGCTAAAAAAATTCTTGAAATGTATGTTTTTTTCATGAAATTTATGTTCTTATGTAATTTAAATGCAATAATACACTGTTACATTATAAAATTAAATACAATTAAATATTTTTTTGGAATGTCACTTTGAATGGCCCATGTTACCTGTGCACTGCTATCTAAAAAAATGTGAGGCAGCTACTGTTTAAAAACCTGTAGGGCCTGAACAGTTTCATTTTATTACATCAATTAAAAAAAAAATATATCATAAGAACGTAGTTAAATGTCATGAGTTTTTGTTAGTGTCCCAAGCGATTAACCAAAATGTGGCCCAATTTGCTTGATATCACCCTAACTGCTCTTTTAGGAATGTCCTTTTTAAGAAGCTGATGTACTCCGAGAGAAATCCCCACATACCTATTAAATAAGTCAAATAAAATTCTGAATTTGCATTATGAAATGATAGTAATTGAAACATCAGATGCAGGAGAAAGCCATGTGGCAGAATTTGGCAAAAACAAAACAAAACCTAATTTGTGTGGTTAAGACTGTAACACGCAATGTATTCAGCCCTTTTAAAATAAAGACAATATTTTAGAGGGCAGACAGACAGACGGACGGTCAAATGTCACAATAATCCAGAGTGCACTCTCCATCCTTAAGTACCTTTGTGGTTTGTCTCTGTAGTTGACACCTCAAAGACTTCCTTAAGGTGTGACCAATGAGAACCCCATGGATTAATTTTGTCCCAGAATGTCCTCCAGATTAATAGCAAATCATTTCCTTGCTTCTCTTTTAACCCCCAAGAGCTAATGAAAGTCAGGCCCGCATCTCCGACTCAAGTTCTCCAAAACAACCTTGGTGACCCAAACTCACCTGCCGGAATCATATACGGCATACCTATGATCTTAACATGCTGATTTATGTTCTTCGGGGCCATAAAGAGTGAGGTAGTGACCGCTGAGGGCTTAAACCAGAAGATTTGTGGCAGTAATTATTGACTTTTAGTGCTGAGCGTCAACACGATCGGAGAAAAAGAATTGGAAAGGTTTTATCACGGAAGGTAAAACTGAGGGCAGAGAGAAACGAAGAGAAGAATAAAACGGCTGAAGATTTGTGAAGATGAAGGCAGAGATTGTTGTAATTGACAAAAGCTGAAAAATGACGGAAAGCTCCGGCCAGACAGTGTTTTCTACATTTTTTAAAACCACAGACCTCGTTCTTTAGGCTATAATAACTGTTTACCCCAGTTTTACGATATCATTATTATATCCCCTTAAAACGACAAACATGGATTATGATTGGTTTCAGCTAACAACAAATGGCGAATAAATAATGGCAAGCGTCCTCTGCAAATTATTTGTCCCGCTTTTACTCCAGAATATTTTTTCAGCTCTGTTTTTGAGCCGGACAGTACATACCACCCTGAAGCTCCTCTGCTGTTAATTTTCAAACTTAAAGTCAAACCAGACATGAACATTTCAAGCGCCATTCCCAGGTTCAGAGCCTCGCGATGCGTGACAGCGAAACATTGAGCACCACATGCTTACGCAGAGATACATACACATCCTGACTTCTCTTCCAGGACGTACAATTACTTTTGAGCGCTGGAAGTCAACAATATCCTCCTTGATTTGAACAACAGCTAGAGCTCATGACTAATGTCAACATCCATGAACAAGAATTCAGTGATCCATTCAAGCAAAAACATGGCCACACTTTCTGGGGTTTTCAAAAAATATATTATACAATACAATATATTCAAAGGCTTGTTTAGAAATACTGGCTTCTGTTTTTAATATGTCGTTTTAATACGAGATATGTCGTTTTTTTGTCACAGTGGAATTAAAATATATATATTTTTTAATTGAGTTAGTCACATTCAGTATTCTTCACAACTTATTTACAGTATGTTATGTTTTTTCTTAGCGTTGTGTACATTTTGGGAATTTCATAATCATGGTTGTTGTTTTAAGTGAATATATTAAGGCTATCTTAAGGGTATATACAGCTGTGGAATTAAGAGACCATTTAATAATAAAATCTGAATTTATTTATAGGCATGTGTTTTGGTAAACAACTTTTTGTTTATTTTTGTGAACAACTAACAATGTTTTTCCCAACTTTCAAATAAAAAAAAAGTTTATTTTTGCAGAATATAAAAACTGGATAAACAGGTCAAAATAACAGAAAAGTTGCTCTGTATTTTTTCAGACCTCAAGTAGTGCATAGAAAACTAGTTTTTATTCACTTTTAAGAAATGAAACAGTAATATTTGTACATGTATTTAGGAAAAGTAAAAAAATACGTTTTTTGGTCATAATAAAATTAGACAGGAATTTCCACAATACATGTAGAATTGTTGAAACTGGAGCGGTATTCAATATTTTTTTTTCAATTTGTATTTAACAATTTAACATTCAAAACCAATTTCAATGGTTTTTGTCAAGTTATTCTCTAATATTTGTGTATGTACTTTAATGAGATGTGTGAGATACTGCATCACCACAGAACCTTTAAAGTGTTGAATCTAAACTCGAGAATCTAAATAAATAAAAATCCCCTTGCACAAATGCATAAAGTTTAACATCAAATATTTTTCTGTGCTAAAAATGTTCCTCAGGCTTTATGAAGTTTAAACATGTTGAAGCGATCAACTAAATTGATACCACAGAGATGTCTTAAAAAGCGCATATGGTGCCACTGCTCATATGTTCAATCCGGTTTGAAACTGAATCATGACCTTATATGGAATCGATTCTATGTTGACAGACAGAAGAAAGCACGGAAGAGGAGACCGAAAGAAGTCAGAGAAGAAGTCAAAGGTGTTTGGGAACCGAACAGTCACGGATCCTATATTGCCGTCAAGTTCCGGGGACGAAGTCATATTGTAATGTTTTATTAATTTATATGTTTTTTATATGCAATGTTTATATTTTTTTATTGATATATATTGTATCCTTTCATCATCTTGAGTTCACTTTAATCAAGCTGACATGTAACATTACATGACTAGAGAAATATTTCTTTTGACGCAATTAAATGACACATCATAATGTGTATTTTGACAAGTTAGGGAGGGTTTGACCCAACACTTGGCATGGATTAAATCCGGTACAGTGCGTTTTAACAAAGACAAAGTCAACGTTGGGCCTCCACAATGTACTTTTCTAGTTTATGAATAACAGACAAACAGCTTCGATCTATCACTATGTGTTTTAGGTTGTATTGCAGCTAACATGCCTCGGGCTTCTTTTGCCTTACTGTTGTGTTTTCCGACCACATACGCTCTCTGTGTCTGCACTGCTTCGGTCATAACATTTGGGTAAAAAGACAATTAAACAATGTAAAGTTGTCAAAAAGATTACATGGTCTGTCACATTTAAAGCTATTCGAGCAATGTGATTGGCTGCGTGACCCAACTGGATACTTCTTGGATCCTTAAGCAAATTTCAAGAGTATAATTTCATTATTTTCCTAGATCCTCAAATGCAACATTAAACTCAGACACTTCTCATAAGTTTTATTCGAAACTGATTACGGTCCCTATGTGAACATTGAAATGTTCTAGATGTTTTAGATGGATGGGAAACTATTGATTTGGATGTGATTTATTCGCGTTGATTTCCACAGCACTCTCTCAGGGTGCCAAATTGTTTTTACTGGAAAACGCACAGTTACACAGAAATGTTTTCTTAATCAATTAAACCCAAAAAGAAATATTTGCTTTTGTTTAATATGGAGGGTTATGAAAACGGTACAGTTGAGAAAGGGGTGTTCTGTGTTATTAAATGAAGATGTCAGGTGATTTGAGAATAAAAGCTTGTTTTGAGGATACCAGCTGGTATATGTTTCCTCTTCTGATGCGTCTCGTCTGTGGCGGTTAAAAACGCTGGATAAAACTTACGGAGACCCTTAAACATTACTTTGAAGAACAAAAAAGTTTGGTTCTTTTCACAGAAATATGACCTTAGAAAATGTCTTTATTTTCTTTATTAAAAAGAAGGCGCTTAGAAATAAGTTGTTTGTCCAACTTAAGAGCTACATAAGGTTTTTTATTTTCTAATCATTTTAGATAAGATTTGCAATGTTTATAACCCTGTTTGCAAATGTTTTGTGTAAAATGTATAGTAAAAAAGAAAAAACAACAAAAGAAAGGAAAAGACGGTTTGAGTCTTGCATTTTTTGACCATTGGTTTGAAGTTACAGAACTGATGCGCATAGATACCCATATAATACAGAAAACAATGTTTCTTTGAATAGTTGAGCTTGATCAAAGCTGATAATAGATTGAGCATGAGATATTATTTTAAGATACATACTGTAAAAGTTCTCATTAAAATATGTGGTTGCTTTAAAGACATAAGGTGTGCACGTATTGTATTAAAAGCGATTTGGCATTTTCCATTTGTATTTTTGAGCCCAAACTCATGATAAACCCAGAGAGCTGATATAAGGAGGATGTTTGCCATCACATGATCTGTTATATAATGCAACTCTTATAAAAGTATGACTAATGTAGTTCTCTTAAAAGTATGACTAAAAGTTAATTATAACCTACATTTTCTTTATAGAGACTTAACCAATGATTATACAAGACTATAAACAATTATTTAAGAGGATATGGGTTTACAAAACAAACCTTTAAGAATTGCATTGTTTCATTTAACCACCAGATGGCAGCATGCTCCTTACTGTATGCGCAGTAGATCTTGGACACATCATATGTGCTACTTCCAGAAAGGCACTGGGTTCTGAGGTCATCCGCATAGCGTAGGGTCACAAGCCCCCAATGAAACATCTTCACAAACCTTTAACATCACTGTGGGAGTAGAAAATATTCCAAATATAATGTGAAGCTACACGTTATATGTTGTTTTGCTAGTTTTACACTGCGTGAACAACATCCATCCTGACACATGTCTTCTAAAGAATGTAAACAATCTTTTTTCTTAAAGTGATAGTTCACTCAAAAATGAAATTCTGTTAACTCGACTTTTTGTCATTTAAAGCCCCATGACTTTCTTTCTTCTGCAGAACACAAAAGAAGATATATGGAAGAAAGTGGTAACTGAACAGGACTGGACCCCATTAACTTCTATCGTATGGACAATTCTGCGGATGTGAATGATCATTTTAAGACTTATGCGGTTGTTGAAGGACTTAAGTCTAAATTACATCCTAAAGTATAAAACCCTTTTGTTCAAGCCTAGTTATGAAGACTAATAATAGGTCCTAGTTGAACATTTGGTCAGTGATACTAAGTACAAACAAAGTTTAATCTAACGGTGAGAGATTAATAAAAAAGATATAATAAACTCCTAACTCTATTAAAGGTCCAGCGTGTAGATTTTAATAGGATCTACGGACATAAATGCAATATAACATACATAACTATGTCTTCATAGGTGTATAAAGACCTTGCATCAGGGGTCACCAACTTTGTGTCCGTCCCGACCTCGAAGCCGTTTGTCATAATAAATAAATGAATGTCAAAACAAAATTTTCTAATGTAATCAGATTTATACCTGGCACATCAAGGTCCGTTCAGTAGCAGTTTGGGTCCTACGGTGCCACAGACAGTTAACATATGCACACTTTTGCTACGTTCAGAGGTCGTGGAGTGAAGAGAGCCGAGACAGACTTGCTGCACAGCGGGCAGATGGATGTAACTGTCAGTGTCCTTTTAAAAAATAAGAAAAGTTGACGCTGAAAACCACGTTTTCCTAGAAGAATGGGTCGAGATATAAGCTGTTATTCTTCTTGCATCGACATGCACGAGGCCGGTTTGTCTCATTTGCTCGGATTCTGTTACGGTTGTCAAAGTAGAAACCTTAAAGGGCATTATGAAACTAGACATAGACACTTTGAAGAAGCTTACCCGCAGCAGTCAGAGCTATGGACACGGAAAATATATTAGCCCAGTAGGAGTGATCTACACAAGTTCTCCCTCACTCACTAACAGCCCAACAACGATTGTATGAATGTTCAGAGGAATGTTCACAGGACACAGTGTCAAAGAATACAGTGGATCTTATGAAAACATGACAAGCCCTTTACTTATGGGGAAATAGTAAAAGAGTTCATGGAGGCTGTGTCTGAAACACTTTTAGAAGGAAAATAAAGACATGAACTAAACGAAAACATTAAACAAACCCCCCTTTCAGCTGCAACAACCAAAAGAAGAGCTGAAATGATATCAGAGGATGATCAGTTACAACTTGATGCTGCTACTTTTTGAGCTCAGTTCAGGAGAAAACATCACTTTAGTTTTCTTTTAAAGGATCCAGTCTTTGGCTGTTTTAGATGCCTTGATTCTGTTTTTGGGTGTTTAACAATGGATGTTCATGTTTCTTATTTCAAAAAACACTTTATATTTCACATATTTGAAGTCTTTTGTTCATCACTGTCCCACTTCTAACAAAACAACTTGATTTCTTCCGGTCTATATAAAGTCCCTCCTTCCGAAATGCTCTGATTGGTAAAGCTGACCAGGTCTTTTGTGACTGTCTTCCGCTTCTCAGGCTGTTGTGATTGGTCGGTGCCCCTCTCAGATGTATTCATAAACTTTGGCTTTTAGTAATAAACAGTAACAATGGCGTCAACTTCACTTTGTCAGTTAAAAACATGCGGATCCATTGAAGTTTAACAGAGATCTATTAGTGCATGAGCAAACGTCAATCTTTGTTATAAATTGCTATTTATTTTCCTGCTATGGCGAGGGGAATGGCACTAATAACAGAAGCGTTAATTTTTTTCTTTTTATATTGGACCCGAGCTGGATAATAAAACAAGGAGATTGACCAGGAGACATTTGCAAGCAGGACTACAATGGACGTTCCATAGAAGTGTTTTAGAGGTATGCGCGCACACACTCACACACACAATATCAGTGTATTACACAGAACAGCTTTCACAACTGATTTTAAAGTCATGGAAGCTGTTATTTGAGCATTGGTTATCTTACAATGTGTGTGGCTGAATTCTTATTACCAGCTGTAGAACTATGATGAAAGTGAAAGTAGTTTAAAGCGTAGGTCAATGTTTACGATCTCTGATAACCAAAGACTTCTCCAGCGGCTCTTACTCTTCTCTAAGGAAGACCTTTTAGCGTTTTCCTTTGGGCGGAAGTTATAAAAAGCTCGGAATACTGACATCATGTACCCAGGAAGTAGAGGGGTGTAGTCCGATCCAGCCGTTCTCTGTAGTCCTTGAAAAGCAAATTATTTTAAAGACAATATCCCGCTTGGCACTGAACTTTGAGGTTTATCTATTTGCAGGTATTATTTATGCTCTAACAGCAACATAACACATAAACTAAAGGTTCAAAAATGGGATCGCAGGGGAATGTGCTCTTTAAAGTTGTAAATCTTTAAATGAATCTATGATCAGTGCATGTTTAGAAATTAGGGCCTTTTTCACATTTTTCATTATATTGTTGTTAGACATTGTTACGCCGTTGTATATATATGAAAAGACGTGTTTATTTCTTTGGTCTGCCAAAAACCATCAATTCGTGTTTTGGGGTATTTAATTGTCCGAACCTGGGCTGTTAAATTGGGTTCATTTACTGGATCTCAATCAATTTTAGTTGAAGACTCCTGCCTTACATAATGAAGTGTAATGTTTATAAAATTCACAACCTCACCACTAGATGGCGCTAAAATAGATTTCATAAACTGGACCATTAAATGCAGATGAAAAAGATTACTCAAACAATTCGCCCAACTGACTATTGACATTAATAATAACAATGTTTTATAATAATCAATCAAACAAAACTCTCATTGACTGCTGTACTTTATATACTGTATATAAAAATATAATAGACATGTGGGGATGAAATCTCATAACATCGACTTTCAACACCTCAAAAATGGCATGAGAAAGTCCTGGAAACAACCCAGGGCAAATTTAGCAATGTGCTCTATGTGCAATGTTTTGAAAATGTTCTTTAGATGAAGGTTTCATAAAAATTGTAACATTTAGTTTTTGGTGTAAATTGAACATACTGTATACTGTAATGAACAGAAGTCTGTCCTTTATCTCAAAACACCTTAATTTACATTTGGGTAGTTGTTTTTTTGTCATTTTTAAAGGTTGACCCACATCATTAATAGCTTCATTTACCACAAAGCTCACTTTAACAAAAAAGGGGTACAGTGGATTTCAGGGTTAACTTTAAACAATGCATCTACACGAGATTAAACCTTCTGTTCGCTAGCTCAAGCTCAAGATTTTAATCACTGGAGAGCACCCTTTGCTTTCCAAGAAATTGAAGTACTTTCATTCATTTGCAAGTTGCGTTTACAAAGGTGCTTCATTAAAATTGATCAAATGCACTCGCCATGTGTTAACTTTCAACAAACAGGGCTATTAATAGGTGCCTTCATTTATTAACTATGATCCCCTTCTTTTCTCAATGTCATATTAGTTAAAAGTCTTTGTAGTGAATTTACTAAAAAAATATAACTTGATAAAGTGTGATGTGGTGGAATGGTCTTCTAACTATATATCTATAAAATTCCAATATTGACTTTTTTTACACTGAAAGAGACAATACCAAACCCAGTGACAAACATAAAGGTTGGCTTATAATAATGATTTATAAAAATCACGAAAGAGATAAGCTTTGTTTCAGAAGGACAGCAGCAATATGCTAATAAGTTGTTTTATGTTATAATGTGTTCAAATGATACATTTATATGAAGCTGAAATAACAGTAAAGCTTTCGTTATTGGTTTAACAATTATTTTTCCATTGTAAGGTAAGAACATACATGAAGATATTTAGGTTTGTGGGTAATAATTAAATTATTTTCTTATGAAATCCCATATTTGTTAAATGTTAAACTGGAAATCCAATCCCAATGTTGTTCTCCCTCCCGATGCCAACAAAAAAAGATTTCCCATTTTCAGGACCACGCATGTTTATAAACTCTGAGATTTATGTTGTGAAATGGGATTGAAGTACGATGTTAATTTAGATCACGTCATCTTACATGTAGAAAACTGAGCAAAAGTTCACATTCGTACATACAGACACAAAAACAACACCAAACACTTTACCAACTCCTCATCACTGCTCGCGCTTGCATTTCTTTTAGGGCGACATTCTGGAAAATGTGCTCCCATTGTCAAAATGCGAAGTGCGAAGCAACCCTTCTGGGACGGTCTCAAGCTTTGACCTGAACAGACATCAATCGCTTGGTGTCCTTTATGGGGTTACGGCATTTGAGTATGTGTCCGTGTCATTGTTTGTGTGAGAGAATGCATTTGACAGCGTTCTTGAAGCAACTGTGCTGTAGTCTGTAAATTACATCTCTCTGGGGAGCAGTGCTCTTAGCTGCAGGAAGTTTCCTACTCAAACCAGGATTAATGAGGGAAGTTTGAAAACTACACAGACCCCAGACCCTTAGAAACTCTGACCGGAGTTAAACAAGCCCCTTTAAACCTCACACGCACACCCCTGTGAGAAGACTCATGTGCTGAATCTGAAACTGTAAATGGTAATATTAAACGCTTAATATAGAGCAGAGTTATAGTTATTATAGTCGTTTTTAGTTTTATTGTAGTTTTACTATTTTAATTCATATTTAGTTTGAGTGTTTTTTTTATTTAAGTCATTTTTTTGCAATTTTGTCATATTCCTCTGTCATTTTATGATTTATTTATATTACGATATAAAAAAATATTTGAATTCTTGTTTATTATTATAATTTTTGTGCCTAAAACTCATTTTAGTTTCATTCTGAGGCAAAATTTTGTTTAGTTTGTAAGAACAATAATTTTTAGGCCAATATTTTCTTTGATATCAATAACTTCCAAATAATTTTACAAAACATATATATTGTTTGATTATATTTTATCTTTATTATATATTTTTAGAGTTTTATACTGAGTCACAGTTTTAGTCTCACAAAAATTAGCTAAATACTTGGCTGATTGTCACTGTCATAAAATGATCTTACAGACATGGCATTTCGTAAATATTTCTACTATAAACAAATTCAAATCCCTACCATTTCTGAAGATGTGGCGTCCCTCGCTTGCATAAGATATCAATCATGCCTGTTCAGAAACTTGCTCCGCCCACTTCTCATGAGGTCACTTCCATCAGATACTGTTTGCTTCCTATCTGTCCTGTGCAGTATGACAAAAGGCAAAATATAAAAGCATTAACACATGTCAAGTCTTTGCTTTTAGAACAGAAGATGCACATGCTGTTATATTTTACAACGTCTGTATGCTTGATTTCATTTCATTTGTTCAAACAGCATTTAAAAACCACCACACTGAGCTATAATACACAAAGTCAAATGTCATTGACTTTTTTGAGCTGGTAATCTTGTTTGAATTTTCATCCAATCCTATGTTTTTAAATGGTTACGAAGATCTGTACATGGGTAGATTTAGACATCTGTTTTATTAATACAATGTAATCAAAACCACTACTGACTGAAGACAAGATCTCTGTTAGACAGTAGTTTATGTAAGCTATTGAACAGCTGTTCTGTACTGCTGAGCTTGTGTTTCGCTATGCAAATGATATATTTTGTTTTCATTTCACTGCATATGTTCTGAATGATGGTGATAACGTTATTACACTAATGAAAACGGCATGTGTTCGATTTAGAAAATTAAAGTTTCATAAAGACACGGTATTGTTTGTTCATGTTGTAAGCTGCTGGTCAGATTAGTATCAGTAGCTTTAAGGGGTTATAACCTACTTTTTATTAATACATTTCCCCCTTAATTTTATTTATAAAATGACAATTTATAATCTTAGTCAAGGTCTTTTTTACCACAAACATGTTTTTAGGTTATATTAGAGAGAGGGGGGGATGTAGATACGCATACATACAAACACAGAAAATAATTGAAATGCAGCTCTTTCATCTAAAATTATTTCAAGACATATTAAGGGACGTGTTGTGTTTAAAACATCGGTTTTGAATTGCTGATACTGCACTACTTGAGATAACCGAGGCACAAAGCTAAGATTGATTGCTTTTTCATTTCAACTGTTTATATTTTCTCTCTTAGTATATTTAAGGTCATTCCCTAAACCTTAAACACATTTCTCGCAGGCTCAGTTGTGAGATTTGGAATCCAGTCCCCATCGCCAACTCCAAGAAACGGTCACTCCAAAGGAAACAAAGCTCGTACGGGACGTGTTTACGAGTGTTTCTGATTTCGTAGAAACTGACTCCAATCTTGTAAGAAAAACAGAGATAAGATAAGATTTACGCAGACCTTAACAACACAGCCAGAAATCAAAATGGCAGCACACTACAAGCTGTTTATAGAGCCCAATGTAAACTGATCGAATCTGTAACACGTTGATTGTTCCTTATCACAAGATAATTGCCATTCACAATCAAGTAACTACTGGTTTATAAAAAACGCCCGCAGCTAGGATAAACAATGAATAATCCAAAAAACGCTCTTAAGAAAACAGGCTTGAGGTTGTCATGGTAACTGAGAACTATCCACGTTGTTTATATAAAGATTCAATATATACAATAAAGTGGCTTGTGTTAGGCCGTGTTCACACTTGACTTCTTTTTCGACAAGAAAAAGTTGACAACGGCAGGGTAGTGGTTACAGATAGCAGCCGGCGATGTTCAAAGATAGCATTTGTGCACGAAGGCAGCTTAGAGAGACAGGTTTCATAGGCAGCGTAACGGAAATCTATTTAAATTATAAACAGTGGACGTGGCCGTCTTGGCAATAACCAATCACATATTTAAAAACCACAATACTCATTTCTCGCTAGAAATGCAATCAAACTTACTTTTATACAAAACTCTGCTCCAACAGGGGTTTCGGCCGGCATTTAATTTTGAGCCTTCTCAACCAATCACGTTCCTCGCATGTTGTTATGGAAACGACAGCTCTCTGTCATTTGTTAGCTGTGAAAAAGGTACTTGACTTTTTTCAACCTCAAAAGATGCTCTGGCTGCAAAAAAAGGCACTTGCGTTTAAAAAAAGCGCTAAGGACTTTTTTTGAAAACACAGTTTACTCCATTATAATGTAAAATAAATGGTGCCGATTTTTTTATTGCGGTCAGCCACGGGGTGCCCTGAGGTAAAAAATGCTCAACTTGGTAGTGCCTCGGTAGAGACAGCCCCTATGTGTAAAAGCAGCAGTTGTGCAGTCCAGGCTAAAATTAAGAGTAATTTAAGCCATGTGCATGTTTTACGATAATGGTTTAATAAACACAATAAATTAGTTAGATGAAAAAAAGACCCAGTTTAACAACTAGGGTAAAGGTGACCATAAAATTGTTCATAAAACCACAGAGTACAGTAAAATAAGCATGAAAATGTCCATAAAATGAAGACAAATGTAAGTATAACAGAACTAGAAGCAGCTAATGTGTTTTAAAGGGACGGTTCAATCATAAATCAAAATTGTCATTCGTTTCTCACCCTCATGATGTTCTGAACCTTGTCTTTTTTTTTTAGTTATTACTTGGTCAAACAACCCAATTGCAGTTTTATATTAATTGGAATGCACATTAAAAACATGATTTAAAATAAAGATATGTTTTTGAAAATGTACTCTTTAAAAAGAGACGGGAGCTTTTAAGCGAAATGTAGCTTTTAATTTCTACCAAGTTCCATTCCATTCCATTTTCTACCGCTTATCCGAACTACCTCGGGTCACGGGGTTCTACCAAGTTAACTGGGATTTTAAAAATATTTAAATAATAATTGAAACACAATAGGATTCGAACCTTCAACCTTTGCATTGCAAACGCATGCGATGACAAGTGAGCAAAAAAAACAATCAGGCTATAATAAGGTTTTATAGTTTTTATAAAGGCATATTCATCTTTGTAAAGTAAGAGGTCACAGCGTATTGCATAACACAAATGACATAGCAGCATAAAGAATAACCTCACAGGAACTTTCAGCCAAAGTGCATTTCCAAAGACAAGAAATCTCAACACATGAGTCTTGTTTTAGACAAACATCAATCATTCATATCTCGCCTCTGGTTTTAAAAGCAGTTACGTCGTGCTCTCCTTTTAATAACAGCACTGAGCACCTGATGAAGTTTAATATCGACCTGAACCGGCGCTCTGGTCTCCCCTGAGCTTTCCACTGGTGTGTTGCCCAGCGATCACTGCAGATCACATATGTAATTACACTAAGATGAAATTGTGATTGAAATCATGTTTCATGCGACATTTTTGGTTGCCGTAATGACCTTGACTTTCTTGTAGCTGAGGATAATGATTAAAAAGCGATCCCATATAATTAACCATACACTCGGTTTCAAACACACATGGCCAATTGGTCAAGATTTCACCATATCTAAATAACAGGACCAAATAGCAGGTGATTGTCCTTTCGGAGAACTCAGATATGCATCGGGGGTACTGGGTGAACAATTTTGGGGGTTTCTGTTGGCGAGCACAATACAAAGGTAAAGTTTAAACCTCTTTTTACCAATTTATTGCTTATTTCACCTTTCGCCTAGCGTTTACAGCTGTAAAAACTTTTTTTGGCACATATTTGCACATTTTCACAGAATGCACAAACCAGGTTTGACATCAGTGATGCAAAACTCGATGATTTTCAAATGTCACCATTGCCTGCCAAGTGTGAATATGCAAAAATGACTAAAATATTACAGCCGAGCAAAAGTGACCATTAACATGTCAGAATAGAATCTACTGAATTAGAGAAAACTAGCTTCCACACCACAGCTGTAACAACAAAGATACTGAGGACTTGTACATTTTCAATCACTTTCAAAGGTGTTTTTCCATCTTCCAGATCGATAAAACATTACAGCCAATCCAAAATTGTGATCGTTATTACAGTCTTCATATGAAGAGGCTTTATATGAAGCTCAATTAAATAACGGTGTTAGTCCTCCAGCTTTTGTATTTCTTGGAAGAAAACACTAAATTTGAATTATTCCTTCAAAACATGAAACCAAACATGTCACTTGATTGAACATCATAATTCCAGTAGTGAACCTGATTTTGGGAGATAAACACAATAAATGTCTGTGTGTCTAATAGAGTAGTATTAAGTCTTTAATGCATTTCTATAGGTGACCATTAACACCGCTGAATCTATGGGGGGTATATTAATCATTCTTATCATCACGCTCAGACAGCCCAAACTAAAGAGATGTCACATGGCTCAAGTGCTTTTATTTTTCTAAGGCTTCGAGTGTGTGTGTGAGCTGTGTGTGTGTTTGTGCAGGTGGAGAATATTACTGAAAGAGGCACATCTTGACCTGATCTTTGAAAAGGAAAGAGGACCAATCTGAATAAAGCAAGCATAGTTTGTCAAATACTTATAATTGTGGTTTTTAAATCAACGTTTCAGTATAATCTTTCATCCATATATGCTGTCCGAATAAATCTTCAAACTCGTTTGATCTCTCGAGGGGAAGCGAAACCATATTTACAGATTTCGTTTTAAGCAGAAGCAGGTAATATTAGCCTGAGGTTTAAGCAAATATTTTCTAAATTTCGAGAGCTCCATTTCGTCATTCATCACGGTTTTCGTGCGTTTGCAATTGTGACAATATAACAACAATTCCAACCCAAAGGGTCACTCAAACATTTCAGAAGTGTTGGAACCAAATATCAGCAGATCAAACTACACATACGCTCAGATGACCCAAATGTCACACACGCTTACAAGTCTCCATTGTACTTCAACAAAGACTTCTTTCATTTAACAGAAACTAAAAAGGTTAAATTAACCTTTCCAAACATTAAGATTCTGCTTATCATCATCTGTACTCCAAACAATGTCATAACTTGGAAACAGCAAGGCATGATAAATCAGCATTTTACTGATAAATTATACAGCCAATTGCTTGCTGGAAGCTAGCGGTCCCTGCAGACCTGATAAGAACTGGCATTATGAGCACCAGCAATGTTATACTACAGTGAAGACGTCAGAGCTCAACATGAAAAACAACGACCCGACAATTACCCTGAACACAGGCGGTTATGATCACCTGACTGCAACAAATACAGTGACCACAGAAAGGATTCGGACACTTCAACCTTTATAACCAATTATGTCAGGAGTAACATATTTCTATAGTACATTTTTAAATAATAAGCTATTTATAAAAAAAAAGAACCTTTTCTTGCCTTCATATATGCATCATGCTTTCACAATATAAAGAGAATATATGTCTTTGTAAATCTAAAACTACATTGTACAATTTGTGGTTAACATCACTCTCAAAAAGGAGTTGTTAAATTAAAAAAAAAATGGGGTTATGAAATTTTATCACATTGTGTTTTTTTTACACATTATCAGTCATTTTCTGTTGATTTTGTGTTAAATAAATTAAAGGGACAACACATGGTTGAGTTCAGTAATGAACTATAGTAACCATTTTTTTCGTAGTAAAACTATGGTTTATTTTCGTAAGGTTGAGAACTGTATGTCGTTGCATTATCCAATAAAATCTCAAACCTAAAAACATTAAATCTATAGCATTTCACAAAAAAGTTTGGTTAATGACAATATTGTTCAAAATAAGCACAACAACAATATTTGGAGACTTGTCTGCTTGTCACATGTTACTAGAACATGAATGACTTACATCTGTGTTATTTTCGCTTATGTAAGCTGACATAAAAAATGACCTTGACACCAGTTTGTTGAAAGTCATTTAAAAAAGTGAAGTAAGATCTGAGAACAGCTCCAGCATCATTTGTTTGCAGAAGCCACTGGGTTCATATTTTGTTATTTAATTCAATGACGTCATACATTTTTAAAGGGATAGTTCACCCACAAACTCATTGAGTCAACCTCATTTCATTTCAAACCTGTATGACTTTCTTCAACAAAAACGCAAAAGAAGATATTTTGAAGAACGTTGGTAATCAAACAACATTGGTCCCCACTGACTTCCACTGAATGGACACAAAACCACTAAGACTTTTCTCAAAATATCTTCTTTTGTGTTTCAGAAGAAAGAGTCAGGATTTGAATGAAAAGAGGGTGAATAAATAATAACATTTTTTTGGGGGGGTGAACTATCACTTTATTAGTCTAAGTACAGGATTCTTTAAAAAAAACTTTAAACTATAGGTTTTAAGAGGAACGTGGAGAAGTGTCAGAGATACATTGATAATGACAGCTTCCATACAATAAGTAACGCTTCGGGACAGGAGGTCCTCGGTCAGCAGACACCAACCAATCACATGCCTCGGTCAACACCTTTCAAATCAAATTTGAGCACTCACACACGGTGTTCTTGTCTCATTCATGTATATATTTTGGTGTGAAACACATGGTAGGTTTATTTCCCTATTATAATGTCACTATGATTTGGTTTACTGTACTCTTACATAACTGCTCCATAAATCGCAACCAATTTACACCATTAATCCAATTAAATCCCACAGTTTGAGTGATGACAGGGCCTCCATAAAATGACTAAAGCGGAACTGTCCAGAAAGATGCCCTTGAGTGAATTTTCAGGGTAGATGATTTTTGACAGGGGACGGTTATTCTCGCCCCGGTCATTTTTGGACTCAATTAGTCGTTTAAAACAAAGAATTGTTCGTCATTAGGAACTAAATCTTGTCAAGATAAAGCCCAACAGTCATGATTGAATCAGGCCAACAGCCAGAACAGTGCCACTTGTGAACCCAGTTCACAGACAAAAGCAAAAACATGATTTCTAAAGCGCAATAACCTTTTTATTATTATTTTAAAATTCAATATTAAATTAATATTTTATTAATAAACATTTACATGAAAAATGTGCTCCGGTCCCCCTATATGTTACTATGATTCACATTGGTAAGGTTATAATAATAATTTATGAGGTATAAATAATAATTTAGTTCATAAAAATTAATTTATTTTTGAACTTTCCGGACAATTAATATGACATAAAGATAAGATAATGTAACCTGCAATTTTATGTTAAAAGCAGAGGTAGCAATAGAGAAGTGCTTATGGATTGCAATATTCTCACAATCTAAATTATAAAAAATATATATAAGATATAAAAAATGCAAAAAATGGTTATTTAAAAAAGTTCTAACAGAATACAGCATGAAACTGCAGAATACTTTTGGAAATTTATGATACATCACATTATTAAACCTCTTCAATATTAAAGAGTCACGATTACATAAATGCTATTCTGTCGACTATGGAAATGGTGCCAAAATCCTTACCTTCGCCATAAAAGAGTGACGTCAATCCTGCCAAGCACCCCACATAAAACCGAGCCGGAGACTCAATAAAACACATCTACCCTTGAGTGAAGGAGAGCTATGCGTAAAAACAAACTGAAGATCAATCCAGCCATAGTATTCCCACAGGAAAGGTGAAAAGCTACGTGTAATGTTTCACCTTTACAAAACGGCCCTAAACTTTCAGCCATCATGAGGAGCATTCTGGCATAGGCCCTCCTCTCTCTCAATTCCATGTTTCCCATGAGAATGATTTCAGCAGGGGCAAAAAGTCACTTGGTTTGACCCCTATCCCCAAGAGCGCAGCCTCGCCACAAACTGAACCAAAATAAGAATTATGTAAAAATAAACAAGTGGGTAAGAGGCATAGTGCATTAGAAAGTCTCATGAAAAGAAGACTAGCATCAATGTGAAATAATTCTTCGAAAAGCATTTAATTGCAGCGAAAAATGAAGGTAAGGATTTACTGCCACTCAGAAATTGCATTTGCGCCATTACTGGATCAGAATGCCATCTTCAAATATGTACAATTACATCATATGTTATCGAGAAGGATTGATGATAAACTTACTGTCGAACATTTCGGGAAAATTGTTAACCTTTGAACGTTAAACGCACATCACTCATCTTCAAAGCTATTTCAGCAATACTTTGATATTAACAGGTCAAAAGTGTTGTCCTGGGGCCAGAATTACACAAAATGTGTATTATTTATTTATATCTTTTGATGAGTCGATCAACATTCAATTCAAGTGATAGTAAAATGAATAAAATTTTGTTGGAAAAACCATTTACTGTACTGGGCCTTGACTAAAACGCTAATGTGTTTTGCAAAACCTTCAAAGCACAGGTGAAAAGCATATGGCGTGCCATGGGAGTTCTATGCGCTTGCTAGAGTGGTCAGGATGGTTGCTGTGTCATTCCTTAGTGGTTGCTAGGTTGTTTTTAGAGGTTTGAAAGTTAAAAAAGTTTGTTAAATGGTCTTATCCCAAAGAAGAGTAATACCACGAGATGTGTTATCTTACCACTAATACTTTAAAAAGCATTTTTTGTGTCTTGCTTTAAAACAGCAAGGAGTATAGAGAAAACAACTGAGGCCAGAGGAGTGAGGAAAGCTTCAGAAGAGATGAGAGACAGAGCGTGTGTTAATAGACCTCCCTCGGCCCCTCCACCCCCCACACCCCCAAACGACTCGCTCCCAGATAAGAAGGCAGAACTCTCTCACTCCGGTCTTTTCACTTACCGCTACGGGATAGGAAGAGACGTCCTCCTGCCCTGTTTACTTTTCTCTCGTGTTAAGAGCCTGCAGATTGGAGGACTTATTGAGACGGGCCGTCTCTGTTTCTCCTCTTAGTCTTTCATTCCTCTCTTATCTATCTGTGAGAGTGCGGCTTGGTTACTTAAGGTTCAGCTGTGCTTCTTGGTTTTTAAAACAGCTCAGAGGAGTGTGCAGAAGAAGAGTTTATTTTGGACTGCAAAAACTTCACCATCAGATTAAGTGAAGAACGCAACCTGTGAAGGAAGAGGCAATAATGTTTTTTCAACAACACCATGTGTTTTACCATTAAAAGAGCTTGAATTTCGCATTACTGCAGGTGTTTTTTTTCTCAAATCGGTGCACTTTTTTCCGACCGTCATGAGGCTCGCCAGAAGTGGCTGGCACTTGACGCTGCTGCTGGCGACCGCCGGGATGGTGACTTCCGGAAACGGTGGCGGTCAGAGGCGCGGAGGTAACGAGAGGCGGAGAAAGCTTCATCGCGTGCAGAACGGCCAATGCAGCTACACCTTCATCCTGCCGGAGATGGAGGGCTGTCAGGGCGGTGGGGACCACATCGCCGGGAGCAACGTGGTGCAGAGGGACGCCCCGCCGGGCGAGAGCGAGTGGTCTGCTCAGAAGCTGCAGCATCTGGAGATGGCGATGGAAAATAACACGCAGTGGCTGCAGAAGGTGAGAATGACATAATAATGGGATACAGGTAATGCTTAACATCCATCTGCTTTGAAGTATTAGGGAATGTTATTACGTGTTAAACATGCACATGAATACCAACACAATGTTAAAATCTTGGTTAGCTTTAACCCTTGACTTTAAAAGTTGGGGCCATTTTACATAAACAATCACAGCGGTAGCTAAATGACACGGTCATAATGAAGTGTTAATTGTATATGTTGGATGATTTGTCCATATTTTGTGTATTACTGAATTAAGCTCGCCAAGAAGTACTCAGATAGTTTTCTTCGGGAAAACTACAGGAAAATATACTTTAAGTGCTATACTTTTACAAACAAATTTTGTACTTCTCAAGATAAACTTAAGAAATAAGTGTTCTCAACTGTGCTATTTTGAGACACCATGACCGAATACAAGAAAACTATATTTTTCGTATAAAATTAATGTTAATTAATGCACTTTGTCATTGAAGTGTATTTAAAGTGATAGTTCACCCAAAAATGACAATTCTCTCACCGTTTATTCACCCACTTATCATTTCAAACCTTTGTAACTTTCTTTCTTCTGCAGAAGACAAAAGAAGATATAAAGAAAGTTGGCAACAGAACAGTGCCGGCACCCATTCACTTCTATTGTATAGACAAAACCAATGCAAGTGAATAGGCACCAGTTAACCGCATTCTTCAAAATATCTGCTTTTGTGTTCTACGGAAGAAAGATAGTCAAACAGGTTTAAATAGGTGAGTAAACGATGACAGAATGTCAATTTTTGGGTGAACGAGCACTTTTTAAATAAAGTGTATTTAGTGGCCTTTATCTTGGTGGTAAGGCATCTGATGCCTGAACTACATAGTGAACACCCGATGCACAGGATTTCTTTTCATTTTCTTGCACTAAAATTACAATTTACAGATGAGGAAAACAATGAAGTTGTTCGTCCTCGAATGCTTAAATATATGCTAACATACCGTTGTTACAGACATAGTGTACCGGTTAAAAGGCAGAGAAAAAAGGAAAGGAGAGGGACATATGTTTTATTGTTTAGAAGAGCCATTCTTTTGCCGTTTTTGAGGCTTTGATGATGTTTTTTGGGTGTTGGAACAATGGATGTTCATGTTTCTAGTTTCAAAAAACGCTTTATATTTCAAGTCTATTGTTCACCGTTGTTCCCTCTAACAAAACGACTGGATTTCGTCCGGTATATATAAAGTCCCTCCTTCCGAAACACTTTGATTGGTTCCTCGCGAGTATGTGAGTGTGAAGATGTCCCACCCATACCATATCAGTGAGCTTCCGCTTCTCAGGCTGTTGTGATTGGCACGTGTATTCATAAACTTTGGCTTTTAGCATTAAACGTTAACAATGGCGTCAACTTCACTTTATCAGTTAAAAACATGTGAATCCGTTAAGTGAAACTTAACGCTAGTGCATGTGTAAACATCAATCTTTGTTAGAGATCGCACATTTTTTCCTACTATGGCGAGGGAAATGACACCGGACCGAATGGCGACAAACAGGTTATATTAATTACCACTAATAACAGAATAACAGAAGAGTTAGTTTTGTCTTTTTATATTGGACCCAAGTTGGATAATAAAACAAGCAGATTGACCAGGAGACATTTGCAAGCAGGACTTCAAAGGAGGTTTCATAGAAGTGTTTTAGAGGTATGCGCGCACTCACTCACCACACAATATCAGTGTATTACACAGAACAGCTTTCTCAGTCGATTTTAAAGTCATGGAAGCTGTTATTTGAGCGTTGGTTATCTTACAATGTGTGTAGCTGAATTCTTATTACCAGCTGTAGGACTGTGATGAAAGTGAAAGTAGTTTAACGCGTAGGTCAATGTTTACGATCTCTAATAACCAAACTCCAGCGGCTCTTACTCTTCTCCAAGGAAGGCCTCGCCCCTTTTTGGAATATTCCTTTGGTTATTAAAAGCACTCGGAATACTGACATCATGTATCCGGGAAGTAGAGAACTGTAGTCCGATTCCATCCATTCTCTGTAGTATCATGCTTGGCCCTGAACTTTGAGCTTTATCATTTTGCAGGTATTATTTATGCTCTAACAGTAACATTACACACTAACTAAAGGTTGAAAAATAGGATCGCGGGGAATGGGACCTTTAAACTGCATCTTTTGCATCTCTATCTCTGTTTGAAAAATAAAATTGCAGGTTACTTTATGTTTAACGTTATAAATTGGTTGAAGTCAAAAGACATTAAACTGATATTTCCCACAAAACCGTACCTGACAGATGAAATTATAAATCAATATAAGCTTCAAGGTTATGGAGACACCACTCAATATCTCAGTATCAGATTTTTATCCAAAAATAAGTCACGGATTGCAGCTTTAAATATGCAGCGCTCATAATTGATGAGTGAATTTTCATTGTTCTCCAATATTAAACGCATTCTACATACAATTCTTAGCCACAATAGACTTAATACTGAATACCTTCCAAAAAATCAACCTGTTGAATGGAACATTTCCAAGAAATCTGCTTTTCTGTTCAATATAAATGTATCAACTAATTACAGTGATTGGGCCAAGTTTCAAACATCAAAGTGAGCCTGTAAGAACGTTTAAGATAAAAAGAGATTTGTCAGTAACTCATAGCTGCATTGGAACAGAAGCCAAGGGCAGCATTTGATCTACACAAACGACTGCCGAGCATTGCATTACTCCATTCAAATGAAGAATGCACGTCTTGATTGACACTTCAAGGGAATTTTTCTGGGTGACGTTAATTTAGCTAATGAATTGATGAAGTGCTGTGATGTAGAGAGAAACTTTGCCATGTGTGTGCATGTTCTGCGTCTCTGTGTGTTCAGCTCACCACCCAAGTTGACAATCAATACGGCACAAAGGGGTTCGACTTGCACCTCCACAGGAAAGAGACTCGACCCTTGACTCTGTTAAAGGGGAGGTCAGATTGTGATAAGAGTCAGTTTAATTGTAAACACTTGTTGCTCTATTCGTGCCAGTATAGGTATTGATATGTGCAAATATAAATTGCATAAAACCAAACCAAATTTTCTTTCTGAGTTGAGCATTCCCACACAGTAGGAGATCACAATAATTAACAATATTTTATTTAATTAAAACGTTAAAGGAATAGATCAGCCAAAACTACAAATGTATTCATCATTTACTCACCCTCATGTCATTCCAAATCTGTGTGACTTTCTTTCTCCTGCAGAACATATAAGAAGCTTTCCTGTTTTCCTGTAAGAGCATTGTGTTAACAACACAAGGTTGTGGGTTCGATCCCAGGGGATTGCACATACCTGTGTATAAATATATGGTGAGATGGTGGTCTAGCGGGTTAAACCACTGAACTGGTAACTCAAAGGTTGCTGGTTCGATCCCAGCAGCCACCACCAGTGTGTCCTTGAGCAAGACACTTTACTCCATGTTGCTCCAGGGGGATTGTCCCTGAAATAAGTAGACTGTAAGCCGCTTTGGATAAAAGCGTCTGGCAAATGACTAAATTATTATTATTAAATTATATATAGGATAATCCAATGTAAGTGTCTGCCAAATGCACAAAAAAATATATATATATTTCAAACAACATTGACCCCCATTGAAAGGACACATTTCTCCAGATATCTTCTTTTGTGTTTAACATAACAAAGAGCCATTTACAGATTTTGAACAACATGAGTGTGAAGGAATGATGACACAATTTTTTTCTGTAAACTACCCCTTTAACGTTCACACAAGAGTGATGTAAACTGACGACGTTGAGTGGAATTGTTGGTATTCAGTAAGCTCATGAAAGGCATTTGAGGGTCTGGTGCATGTCGGTTTCTGCTGTATAATTGGCTGGAGTGTTTATGGAGGAGAAGTTTGGTTTACTGGTAAATGACTGTAACTAAACGGACACACTCTCTTACTCCGCTCCCGCAGCTCACCCTTTACCTGATAACTGCATTCACAAGCACTGAGAGGCACCGACTCCATTAACAACCGAGGGAGGTGGAGTGTAGATGTATGTGGAGTACATGAGGAGTCATTTGAAGTCTTTGCTTATTTTTTGTCTAATGGCCGTGAACCAAAGATCCCTTTGGAAAAGTTCTTCAAAGGCCATGAGATTAGCGATTGCATGTTCCATTAAGAATGGCTTGAGATATGGCAAAGCCCCAGATCCCTTTGAGCAGGACCATTTTAGTGGATGCACTATATTTTAGGGATCGTTCTTTATATTGTAAATACGTGGTAAGTATGCTCAAATAGTGGTTCAGTGGTAAGAGCATGGCACTAGCAATGCCAAGATCATGGGTCCGATCACAAGGACTGCACATATTCAATAACAAATGTACAGTATAATGCAATGTAAGTTGCTTTGGAGAAAATCATCTGCCAAATATGTGTTTTAATGCTACTTAATCATGAATAATATTAATGTTTTAATGTTACTAAATCCAGACGTTACTTTCGGGTTTGTGATTGGAAATAAAGCAGGTGTCTAAAATGTCTATTTTAGACACGAAATGTTAACGAGACACGCTAGAATGTTTTGGGTGGCTTCTAAGCCAGTGTAAGATGGTAGCTAGGATGATCTGGATGGTTGCTAAGATGAACTGGATGGTTGGTAGGCCGGTGTCTTAAAATAACCCACCCCCAAATCCCAGTTAGATTCTGGTCCCAAGGGCTTGGGTTTTATGGGAAGATTTTGGGATCAACCACCAATTTTTTTTTTTTAAGCAATGCAGCACATCTCTCATGATGTGAGATATCATTCATGTCAGCAGCACAAACAGTGCAGGATGAGTTATGTGCTGAAGTTTAATTCTTAGGGTCTAGAGTTTAAAGAAATTAGTGCAAATTAAAGCAAACGACAATAATACCCATGCTTGCCTCATCTACAATAATCATTGGCAAAACACAAAGATGCCAATGGTCAGCAAATCTCACAATTGAAACAAGACCGGCAATTTCGTAACAGCTGCACATTCATCATTCTGCAATCATTGCTCATATTGACGCTGGGCAAACAACGTTTTTACAGCAGAATAAACTTTAAAACATCTTGAGCAAAGGTAACTCAATTATCAGACCATCAAACAGACACTTTGAAATGAAAGATGGAGAGAAAATAAAGAATGTCTCAGCCTGTGGTTGGTTTTAATATGTGCTGTTCCCGCTAATGCAACATCACATTAACAGGCCCCTTGCGTCTCTTTTAATAGTTTCTTCCTTCTGCCTATTATGCATTTCATTCCTCTTTGGAGAATTGAGATTGACCGAAGGATCACTCGAGGAGAAAGTTGGGAGAAAACTTTAAACCCGTCGAGTTTACAATGTCCCAGCTCTGTCTTTTAAGACCCTGTAAACTGTAAGGCTTCTCTGGGAGTCGACCGCAAGCCTGACCATTGATTGCTCACGCTATCAACATGCCGAATCTGAGGCGAGCACATCAAACGCTCACTCAGCACAGCCCCGCCACATGTTCCTGTGAAAAATGTTCTCTCTGTGGTCAAAATAAAAGTCATAGCCTTGTGGGAAACATACAAATATGTTGGGGAACCCTGAGAACGAGAAAGACGTTTCTTCCAAATCTGTTTCTAGATGTTATAAGATCTGATTATGTTGATGAAACTTGTTGTAAGTTTCATCAACTTACAACAACTTACAACTTACGTCATAAACACAGAGGTTATGACGCAACTTTTGGTCCAGGAAGAGTTTGACGTCAGTTTCGATTAGTTGGATGTTTACTTAATTTTGCTGTAAAAGTCTGTGAGAAGTTTTTAAAATATCAAGAGAGATTTATAAAAAGACCGCATAAGATTGCAAGAGGAGAATGATTTTATATCATTCATCTGCCATTTTCTCATAATTTATGATGTTCCTCAACAATGCAGGAGGGGAAAAATAAAAAAAAATTCAAACTCATGTACCCCGTCTCAAAACGACCTCTTGTCACAAGGAATGGTGCGAGGGCAGGGCTGAAATGACTTTGCAAGAGATTGTTCGCCTTTAACGATCCAACCAGTTAACCCGTGGATGAAATCAAGTCCCGCTCAATATTTTTTTCTCATTTCAGAAGTCGTTTCACTCGAGTATACGTCAAGATATGGAAAAAAAGACAAACGATACATCTGTTTCATACCGACTTGAATGCTGTAAACTTTTTTGTTTAAAATCCAATTTAAAAAAAGATCACAATTGCATCTTCAAAAAAAAATGTTTGTCTGCACTACAGAAGAAAGTGTGAAATAACATGAGGGTGAATCTTTGTTATTTTTGTTGTTATTGAACTGTAAATGCTTTGGATCTCTGCAGAAATTCAGCACCGTGTTGAGATTACAAGTACAGAGGACAACACGCACAACAGGAGCGATGCATCAATTGTTTGTGCTGGTCTCTCATATGTACGTTTCGAGCATCTCCTGTGGCTTTAATTGTGTGTGCTCATCTTTGTGCGTGTATATTTAGTTTGGCTCTGATCACAGGAGGCTTCGGGTTGTTAAACAAACATCTCGCCCGTGTTTATCATTCTTGAGGAAGTGTCTTGGAGTTTAGAGAAGAACTGGACGTGGTCATGGTGGAGCATCAGTCAACATTAGGAGATCTCCACTGGAGCCAGAACTCCTACAGAGCGACAACAACCTCACTGATAGCGATGAACTTTACAGTTCGTTCAGCACCATCGCTGTCATGACTACTTGGCTGAACAAACTCAGCTGTCGATGCATTAATACAAATGAGCCGCTGTGCTTCCACTATTGTAGACCTGACGTTGTTGAGATTCGCTGTAATAAAAAAGAATCAAATACATGTTGACTAAAACATTCAGAGTCATGTATGGCTGAGACTTGCCTGTATTTAGGTGGCTGCTGAGGAGATCCGAGTCATTTTTCCTCAATTTCCTGCTCTGGGTGTTTGGTAAATAATTGTTTACAGGTCTGAGTCAAAGAAGCCCACCCAAGTCTCAAAATATGTCTTGGATTTTACTCCAAATGAAGTAAAACATTTAGTTGTATAGAAAATGAATAGCACCACTTTCCTCAATTCGGCATACAGATTTGTATAACGGATTCACGGCAACCTGCTAGATCTTAATTTTTTGTTGTGTACATGATTATCAGGGCCAGAAGAATTCACGATAACCATATTGATCAATCCGGACGATGTAAACAACGCTGGTCCAGAAGAACTTTCTTTTGCAGTTTTTTAATACTGCACAACGGTGTGTCATGCATTCTGACTTCTTTACAATGTTAAACGTGCCGTCTTCTCATGCTTTACATGCTCAACTTGTCAAAAAACGAGTTGTGCGTATTACGTAGTATTTCTCTGCTCGATACATTTCAAAATGTGGTCGAATACTGCACGGAAATGTAACGGCGACGGTACAATGAGATTTACAAGACCTCCCACCTTACTTGCCTATACATTTGGGCGGTCTAAGTCAAATCATACCACAAAGTGATGTACATGCGTGGGGGTTTGGTTTACAAGAGGCGTTTCAGGAAAGGTCTGTGTTCGTTTACGCTTTTAGATAGAATGCATCTTTAGTTCCGACACTTACATTTTAGCAATTTAACGTGTCTAATACATGCATGGGCAAAAATGTGTTTTTTGAGGGTTAGAGTCATTGGTAAATTTCCTGATTGTCGCTTTGAAGTGGTTTCTGGACATATTTGTCATATTTTATAACTCTCTTTCAAGGGGTCATATGGCAGAAATACGTGTTTTTCTGTGTCTTTGGTGTGTTACAAGTTGCCCATGCATGTATTAGACACGTTAAATTGCTAAAATGTAAGTGTCGGAACTAAAGATGCATTCTATCTAAAAGCGTAAACGAACACAGACCTTTCCTGAAACGCCTCTTGTAACCAAACCCCCACGCATGTACATCACTTTGTGGTATGATTTGACTAAGACCGCCCAAATGTATAGGCAAGTAAGGTGGGAGGTCTTGTAAATCTCATTGTACCGTCGCCGTTACATTTCCGTGCAGTATTCGACCAATCATAGCGCACTAGTGAGCTGGCCAATCATAGCACACCTCGCTTTTCAAAGCGATGAGCTTTGTAAAATATGAGCGCTTTCAGAGAGGCTGAGCAAAGAGGAGATACAAACACACACGGTATGTGCAAAATACAGGGTTTTTAACGTTAAATCGTGAATACTCATTGTATAACATCTAAAGCAAAAATAATATTTGTTTTAGCCGAGTCAAATGACCCCATTAATGATATGTTTGATCCGTTTTAAATATTTTTACATCTTGTCATAGTTTGTTTTAAGGAGATAAAATGGTAATTGTCATCGTTGATTGACATTGCAATACATTTCTATCTCATTATTTCAGCAGTTAAAATGTGGACTGGTTTTTGTTGGAGGTTTTATTGAGTCTGTGGGCTTGAAATTGTCCACCCAATCTGGAAACACTAGTTCTATTCCGGGCTGTCCATACCATCCTGATCCTTGCAGATTGCAGTGAAAGCTTCGCTTTTTATAGCCTGTCGACACAAAGTGTTGCCTACAAATATCCCAGAACAAACAACTGATCTGTGTTGACGATCTGAATTGCTTATGACATCATAATATTTAAGCCAGCGCGTTTTAGTTTAGGATGCCAAATAATTTACTTTATTAAATAAATGAGAAAAAATCTCAAAACAGCCACCGTAACTACGTCCTTTCAACAAGAACATTCAACAATAAAGTACTATATATTTAAAGCAATGAATTCCAATGGCGAGCGGTGACTTTTTTAAACAGGTAACGTTACGCTAAAGACCGGTGACGTTTCAACCGTTAGGCCTATTTGAAACGGGCCTCATAACACTTAACGTTGCGCACACACCAGGTTTGAAGATGACGGGGGCAAAGGTTTAATCAAAATGATATTAAAAAATACCCTTTAAGTGCTATTAATTTTATACGAGAACAAGTAGTTAGGTCTGTGCGTTACCTTGTCGGTTTTTGCAGATGAAAATTTCCACACAGATCCGATAGCTGAAGCGGTCGGCGTACCCTTTACTGACTGAATCAAGTGAGTCACATATGCAGTTTGAACGAATCGTTTGAATGTAAGACTCATTCATTCAAAAGACCTGGCTACACGTATTGTCCGTTTTAGTGTATATTTTATCATTTTTATCAATATTTATATCTCTGTCTTACTTCTATTGAATAATGGTTTATTCCCAGTGAATATTAAAATTAACCCAGGGTATAAAACGCTGCAATGAGATATAGTGCAAACAACAATAAAAGACCAGCTACACAAGCATAAGGAAGACAAAAGGAACAATAAACATACGTTATTATAAAAAAATACATAAATGTAATAATTTTTTTTTTCATTTTATAATTAACAAACTGAGACATGACATGTTTCCATTAACATGTATGGACTTGAAAACGTTGGCTCTAAGGATTTTTTTGTCCTTGTTTAAATGTACATAGTCTTCAGAATCTTTAGAACTGATTCATTATTTGGCCGAATCTTTTGTGAGTCATCTATACTGATCACTTTTACCTTTTACTGTTTTGAACATTATACTGAAATTATTTTCTCTGTGTGCTTGATAAATTACAGTGCATTGATTCTGCTGCATGGGAATATTGACATTAATATTATTCACTGTAGTTTGTTTCCCAACGGCATGTAACGTCATAATCATTCTGCGATTTAATTTTGGGGTCTAATCAGGCTTGTAATCTGGAGTTTGTCTCAGTAATGCTCAGAAACCCAAAGCAAGCGTAGGTTTGAGAAAACATGGGCTGTATTTAGAGAGCTTTAAAGACCTACTTTTGCTTACTGGCTGGAGCCAAAAGTTTCCTGAGTCAGCGTCTCGTTCTGTATCTGGTGAATGCATCTAGACTTAACGTCACACTACAGTTTAAAAATATAATTTTAAGCATCTTTGTATTCTCTCTGTCTTTCACATTGCTGTTGTGTGTGTTGTTTTGTTTCTGTTAGAAATCAGCAGAAATATAGACTGGAATGGACATGCAGAATTGTTGATTTAATGCAAAACTAGAGTGGTCTCGTAATTATTTTATATTTTATCCTGTTTAAAAATGGTGAAACTGTCTGACACCTGGGCTTGAAGTAAAAGTCTGACTTGATTTCATCCCACACCTGGAACTGCACCAGAAACTGATTCCAGACCAGTGGCTCCTCGGTCTTCATGTTTGTATTCTAGAGATAAGAGATGAATGATTAGTCTTGAGGTTTACTGTTTGTTCTCCTGAGACACAGCGGTTGTTCTTGCTTTGATCAAAGGCATTTTTGTAGGTAAACTCACACTTACTGGAAGCAGTAATTTACCCCCACGATCTCGCGCACGAGGTTCGTCTGTAAAACCGCGGTAGCTATCTCCCTCAATTTCCCCAAAGTAAGTATAGGATTTTAAAAGAACGGCGAGAGCAGAGGATAATAAATGTGTATCCTGTGCTAAGGGCAAACATTAAGAAGGAAATAGATGTTTTTAACCTGCCCCAGTGTCCACTTGAAAGCCCATTAGTGTTGCAACCCAGAACAAAACACACAAGTACTGAGCCATCTGTTGTGCTGAGCTACAGTCTGAGACCTCTTATGGTTTTTCTCGTTGAAGTGAAGGACTTTCGCATAAAGTTACAGTGCAGCTTCTGCCAGAATTTCCAACAGCACATTTCACAACCGCAATAAACCGTTATTCGGAATAAAATTAATGCTTTTACAAGAGAAGGTGCCGATGGGAACCCTGGTTACAAAACTTTTGTCGATTACACCAGATATGCTAGACGTTTCTAAGACTGAACATCAATAAACAGAAGCAAATGTATAA
Source organism: Triplophysa dalaica (assembly GCF_015846415.1). Classification (NCBI taxonomy): domain Eukaryota; kingdom Metazoa; phylum Chordata; class Actinopteri; order Cypriniformes; family Nemacheilidae; genus Triplophysa; species Triplophysa dalaica. The sequence continues at coordinate 22,244,386 of NC_079547.1, read as the reverse complement.
AGGAGACTTAGTGCCACACATTTAATGGTCATCTTTTTTTACATAGCCTTAAGCCATGAAAATGAATTATCATTTTTTTATACGAATTTCCCACTAATTGACCGAAACATACAGAGAATTAGTTAAGAATTGTCATTAGATTGTGTTGGAAATACATTTTCATTAAGTCACTTAGCAGACGCTTTCATCCAAAGCGACTTACAAATGAGGTGAACAAGGGAAGCAATTGGAACAACAACAGGACAACAAAAAGCATACGTGCAATAAAACTGGTCTCACAAAGCCTACCACAGTATACAGAGCTAAGTCCGTTTTTTTAGTAGAAAGAGTAGAAAAGACATAGAAGTCAGAACTGATCGGTCAGGTGCTGACGGAAGATAGGTTGTGTTTTCAGCCGATTATTAAAGATGGCTACAGAATCTAAATGTTTTATCTTGTTGGGATGGCATCACAAGACGTTGTTCGTTTGCAGAGCGTAGGGATCTGGCGGGTTCATAAGTCACTGTGATGCAAAAGGCTCTGCACAATTTAAAATAAACATTTTTGGTCCCCGAAGAACCATTTAGTCATATTTTCTTTTATAGGCGAATGACATTTTTTTCACAACAAATAAAATTGCAAAACAAAAAAGGTTCTACAGATGGTTAAGTTTCCTTTTTCAACCCTTCTATGGTATTTTCAGGCACCTTTATTTTTGAGATTGTGTAGTTTAGTTGGGTGGGACGTTCCCTTTAAAAAGACTTGACTGGACAAAACGAGCATGTGAGGTTCGAGTCGCTATCCCAGGAGAGACTATAAAATGTGTATCTGCAAAAAGTGAACTATAAAGTGAAGAAAAGCATACAGTACAGATGGCCTCTGTATGATCCAAGCTATTACATATAGGACCAAAACATACAAAAAAGCTTTATCAAAAAAGTTTGCTGTAAGTCCCTCTGTCTCTGAAAGTGTTACAAACCAGAAAACCGATTCTTCATTCTTTAATCTTAACCTTGTACAACAAAACAAAAAAAATGGTAAGTGCCTCATATATTACCCAATCAGCCTCCTGTCAACTAGGGTGGATTGTCCGCAGCCCTGAGCGTTAACCCACAGTTTGTTTGTTTATGTTAGCTCAGAGAGAGAGAGAGAGGAATCACGGCTCTTTCTGCACAGCTGCACGCCCCATCCACCAGCGGGTCAACAGCCTCGCTCTGATTGGCTGCAGCTCGATCTGAATTGCAAAGAAAACAAGGTTGTCCTCTAGAGAAACAGTGACTTTTGATAATCACAATTGATCTTAAAGTCTAGCTCAATCAGATATAGTCTTAACCCTAGAACCTTTATAATCATCATCCAAGATTAAAAACCAACAGCACATGATCGTTCGACTATTTTCATTTAAAGGTGTCATGAATTAAGACATCAATTTGAACCTGAGCTTATGTTATAGAAGAGGTTATCGTTCTCTAGCCAACATCGTGTCAGAACTGAAAATGCCCTTGTTACTGAAATAACAACTTTTTATTAACATCAGCGATGTTAATTAAAGCGAACAACAAGTCTTGGAATGTGACGTTATAGATAGGTTTAACACCGCCTCTACAGAAGAATATTAACTACTACTTCTCTAGCCCTGCCCACTGGATTGTGGAGACTAAAATTAAAGGAGACTAGGAATGCAAGGAGACTAAAATTAAAAAGCAGTGCTGTGCCGTCAATATTGGATCCGATAGAAATGGCACAGCAATCGTATGTGAGCAAAGCAAATTTGTACTATGCGTCACTATTGCTTTAATAGAGATCACTTAATATGTCCTGATAATGTAAAACATAACGTTAAGTGTCTAACCAAATTCACAAAAGGCTCCAACTAAGTTTACCACACAAACTGCTATCCAATCATAGCAGTAGGCGTTTACTTCCAAGTTTTCAATGCGGCACGCCCACTGAGCGTTTTTCGATCAGGCATGAAACCCCGGGTAAAAAATAGCCTATTACTTATTGATTTTTATGTTTTTTAATGTAAAAACAACGCAAACGTAATTAATAGACCTCATACAACAGTATAAAACAATAAAAAAGGCCAGTTCAACAAAAGATCTTTTGACTGTCGGATTTTCAACATGCGTGTCCGGTGTTTAAATTGAAGGTCCTTAAAAAAGTCAGGTTTTAAACAAAAAGAGATTTATTTGTTCCGCCGAACATCCACATTTCACTAGCTCACTGAACAGAACACCCCTTAAGCCATCAATACAAACAGAGATCTCATCGATGTTAACTAACTAAACAGGGTCAAATAACATTACAACAAATAAGAACAAGCACATCGATTGACAATACAACCTTCCCTTCACAATAACAGAAACAATTGGAGAACAGTTTTTATAAACATTAACTAATAACAACAATTAACATTGAACTGAGACTGCAGGGCATCATGGGAAGTACAAAGTTTGTGCACGTAATGCATTAGGGAAGCGTCTGTCGAATGCATAAATGTAATGTTTCTGGAACAGGACTATTTACTATACACTACACATTCACATATGAAAAGGGTATTTTTTGAAAGACACAAACTGAAGCTGCCAGTCTGAACGAATTATGAGACCACAATGTTAATGGTTGATATACTGTATGCGGTTGATCTTTTCTGATTACATTACCAGACTTGATACAATAAAAGAGTAAAATACCTGATACATGATATCTGATATTCCCCAGGATACTCTTTTATTCCAGAAAGTAAGATGGATTGTGCTCTTCTCCAAACAGCTACTTGGCTGGTCATATCTGGTCTATCAGATCACCTTTGACAGACAAATCGTACATTTTTATTCTATCTATTTCTAAGCATAGCGCTGTATTTTATATTTGTGTTTTATGAGCTTCGTAGCCTCATCACCCAATCACACTGAAGGTAGAATATGGCTCTCTTAGTCAACCTATATTGTTGGAAACAGTCTTGTTGCGATTTTTTGTAAAACAGATTAATTTGAACTTTGCGTTAACTTGAATCCAACAGTTAACCTTTATGTGATGCAAAACTTATAAAATGGTATAAAATAACTAATTTAACTTAAAATGCATCAGCGGAAGCATTTGGTTCTTGAAATTTCTAAAAGTGGCTTATTGAAAATTGCCTTCAGAGTACCCAAACTTGGCAAATTGTGCTAGAGAGATATTACTGACTTTTGCGTCTAGTGAGTCAAATAAACATTTAAACCATTTCTCAGGAAAACAGATGCTTTTTATTGGACACCGATCGGCGGGGCAAGTTGTCACATCACAATAAAGAGAACACATGCAATACCTTCGAACTGAGGATAGAGTTCATCACTTCAATAACAAAATATAATGAGTAATTCTGCCATAATGTATCCCTGTTTGTTTTTTGAGTAATGTCTATTTTTATTTACCCATCTACATGGTACAGCCCTGTGACAACTAGCCCCGGTCATTTATACATTTGGAAAGATGCTCGTAAATACCTGTATGTGCATGTGTCAGCACAAACGTCCGTGCTATCTTCAGTTGCTTTGATGAAAGGGTGGCGTGCTGTTACCATATTGACAGAATAAACACAATCAGGTCATAAACTGATTATTTTCTGAACAAATTCAGCATATTATTTAGCCGAACAGGTCAAATGTGCAAAGCAATCTGTTCAATGCATTTTGTGTGTGCATGTTCACCGTCTTTAATAAAATATCTATCTAAAAGGTCAGAGACAGACTTTTTAAAATCTATCTGTTTAAGTCTAAATGAAGGTGAAAGGTTAGGTAAAAACAAGCAGGTGGAAGAATTAATATCTGGAAAAGAAGGTATTTTGAAAAGAAAGAGAGCAAGCGCAAATTCAAACGCACTGTTTTCGTCCATCTGCTTCTGATTTAAAAGCGAGATGTTGGAGATGATTGTTGCTGGAATTATTTCCCTTCGGGTCAGCCGTGGATCTGCTCGATCTGGCTCCTTACAAGGCACACTTTGGTACAGTTGGTCCAAGTATTAACACAAACCTTCAGGTCCAGGAAGTTCTGAGATGAAAGCAGTTCTGCTAAGTTTAGCTCAAATCTAGTGTTGTTAGTCACGTTATTTGTTGCCCTAAATTCTGTTTTACCACACAAGTGTCAGGTCAAGCCACGAAAGGTCGAGATTGTCATGTCATGTTTTGGAGCTGTGGGGTATGCAGAGGTCTAAAAGCGGAAAGATAACAAGACAGAAATGAATCAGGAAGCATACAGGGGTCTGTGTAAATATTTGAGGCGCACTTCTAACACCTACAGATTTATGAAATTAAATCCTTAAAAGGTCGTTCAATATGCCACATTCCCAAGTTTTTTGCATTTTTAAAAATAAAAAGCAGCAGTTTGGAGACATTAAACAGCACCTTATAAACACTGGTTAAAAATATTTATGGCATAAATGCTTTTAGAATGAAAAAATATTTGGGCAGAACACATTAGGCTTTAATGCCTATAAAAGAATACTTTTTTAATAGGATGTTGTAAAATTGAGCATGTTAGAGCAACAACAAATGTGGAGGCTTGGACAATTTAATGGTTCAAACTTTGTAAATATAGATTTCTTTCTGTATTTCGTATAAAACAAAACTGTAGAAGACTGTAGATAAGGTTTGGAATAGCTTTAGCAGCAGTATACTACACAGTATGCACTGTATACAGTATACTCAAAAAAATGTGCAATCTGGAGCAATAAACTTGTAGTATGGCACTGCTGCGCATGATCTCATCGCATTGCATTTTTAATAGAGCAAGTGAATATTAAAAACATTCATTTTAAACCTTATTATGTCTATTCATTTAATTTTGGCAGTTTGGTAAAATGATTTCTTTGGAGCCTACTACCATACTATTTCAGCACTTTATAGTGTGTAAACTATTCATATTTTCTCAATGTGTGCAAAACCAAGATCATCCAAAATGACTGAAATGACAGCACTTACTGAATTAAACATGCATGTACAGTGTGGTCATTTGACAATTCAACACATTAATATCTAAATCAGTTTTCGCTGCAAACCTCACACACTAAAATTACAATACATATTAAAAGATTTTATTCTTAAGCATACGCATAATGCACACAATATACATACTGCTAAAGTATTCAGTGTATATCCGAATTGTTAGAATGAGGGGTTTTCTGCCTTCAAAATAGATAGAAAGTTTACATATTTCTTATGGGGCTGGAAAATCCTTCTCATATGGACCACACAGATATTATGAATAAACTGGCTGAAGAACACTTGACGGTGCATTCCTCACACAAACCTGACATGTTTCCATATAGCACGTTCTATGTAATATCCTGCTTAAACGTCAACAAAGATCACTATCGCTTTTATTACTATTATTATAGATCATAAAGATAAACAAGATACATATTCCTGCTCACCCTCAGAAAGAAAAATAATGTCTCCTGACAGATCATCTACCCTGTCCGAGGTAATTAAACATGATTTATTGTAAAATCTGGTACGATGACCCCTTAGAAATATTACAGCGAACGGTATGTGCTAAACCTAAAGGCGTATACTGCCCTTCCTTTCTGATATTCGAAAGCTGCCAAAATAAATACAGCAAAGGACAGTAAAAATAATAACTGAGTTAAAACGTTGAAATGATATTGCAAGAAAACTTTTACAGCTTTACATCTTGTGGATGTTAAATTAAATATGACAACCCAAACCAATGAACTTATTCTTCTCAATACATTTAAACTCATTTTAATGTGGAAACGTTTTACCTGGAAACGTTTAATTTCATTTAAATGATTAAATGAAATTTAATCATTTTCTACCTTCTGCACTCACGGATATGAACTATAGAAAACGGATGAGTTACCCGAAGGCCCCAGACACAGTGTCAGAATTAAAGAGGATTTAGACAACATGAAGATGTAGAAGACGAGCAGGAGGACGGGATCAGATACCGACCTCTTGTCTGTCCTGCTGTTTTATTACTACAAGTGGTTTTAATAAGGAAGTTAATTTCAATAATCTCTGTGTTCCTAAAAATAGAGATTTTTAAGAACCGTTCAAAAGGCTGTATGTCCACCCAACCAAGTTGCTAATAAATGGACGCTCTTCCGAACACTCCAGCTGCGCACACTTGACAGCGTTTTTTCAGCTGAGATGCTTTGGTTAAGATTCCTTATCTGATTGCACAGATTTAAAAATAATAATGTAGTGGTACCCCGGGGATATTATTTGGTACATGGACACTTGGAGAACAGAAATATATAATACAATTTTAAATAAGGTTGATTAGTGACCCTGGACCACAAGAACAGTCACTAGGGGTTTGTAGGCGTGTTTTCGGCCATTTTTGTTTGCGATTTAGCTCCGTCCACTCACAAGAAAAAAGTAGTGATATATTTACGGTAGGAAATTTCTAAATATCTTTATGGACATGATCTTAGCGTAACATCCTAATGATTTTGGCATAAAAGAAAAATCTATTATTTAAAACCTATACAATGTATTGTTGGCTATTTCTACAAATACACCCGTTCATTGTGGTCCAAGGTCACATAAAAGGAACGTTTTTAGTCGTTAAAACTACCCTAAGACGGTTGGTTGGTGTCATGTACTTGTCCCACCCCTCCTGCACTGTGATTGGACAGCTGAGTAAAAAGTGACATCGACAAGCACTCAGTGGCATGTTTAATGGTGCTTCCATTGTAAATACATGAAAAAATCAGAATTTGTATAGAGCCTAAGTTTCAAAGAACTCAAATTTGAACTTTGTTGTTTCATAGAAAACCCATCGAAGAACCCGGAGGATTGTGAACAACACGATAAAACAAACATTGATTGAAATTATGCATTAAACTAAAAGTCATTAATTAAAACATAAACTGCTTGTGGTGGTCCCTATATTGCTTGGTTAAGGACTGCTGACAGAAAGGTTGTAGGTTCCACCACACCAAGACTATCGCTTTGTGCCCTTGAGCGAGGCATTTAACCCCAGGTTAATCCTGAGGGACAGTAATAAGTCTGTAAATCTCTTCGGGAAACAATGTCAGCTGTAAAGAGTGCTAAAAGGAAGAATGATTTATTTTCATTGGAAGAGGCTACCGCTAAACTGACACTCACTGGTATTTATGGTGAATGTTTTTAAGCACAAGACATAAACCACACCAGAATTATGTAATCCGTCTCTCAGTGCGACGGCCTGAATCCAGAACTTCGGCCTGCGTGTTTGCAATAAGGTCCTGTAAACATCTGTGGTGGCTGCGAACGGTGATGTCATTAATTCTGAGTATGACTCAACGGCTGCTCAGCAGAAAGATACGGACTGAATCGCCTTTGAGCTGCTAGTATCTCTCATTGTGTGAGGAGACAGGCCATGAAGTTGTAATCACAATGAGATGAAACATCTGGTATCGGTTAATGTTTATGACGTTGACCCGACTGAATCCAGATCAGTGTTCCCAAGCTGGACTCGTCTTGTGATTTTAATGCAGGCCAGGAAGCTCGGGTCAATTAATCGGTCAGGGACAAAGTCTTCTGGGAGCGAACGACAACAGTAGAAATCCCAACTTTTGGGTTTTGCTGTTTGCGTGAATTAATTGTTTTCATCCGACCATCATTTGTGTTAATTGTGAGCAGAACCGTGTGTGTCGGTGCATCAAAACAGACTTTGGAGGTCTTGATATTAAAAAAGTCACCATTGCATAATTTGCACAGACAGTTTCTACTGTAAATCGAAAATGTGATCTAAATATAACTCCTGACCACATCAAGAGCATGGCTCTCCCTCAGGGTCTAACATGTTTATTTCTATTCTGATAAAATTGTCCGTCATTACTCTGTTTCTCAGCATCTATGTGATCCTGCTGATGGCATGTTTGTTTTCACATCTTTTGGGACTGTGGAGTCACTCAACAGTACCTTAGGCGGGCACCGCATGATGTCCCCGAAGAATAAAAGCCAGCTGAAACAAAACTGCGTATGATAAACTTTTTGGTTCCTACCCACAGTTATTGAAGCATACTGGGGGCTTTAATCAGCCTCTCCCAATGAAAACAAAGATTTAGTTCAGGTTCAGGCAGAAAAACAGTACAACCAAAGCAATACGTTAATGAAAAGAAAATAGTAGTTTAATTACATTAAATTCCTGCCTCTGGTTGTAAGCGAGAGCTTGTTCGTTTTCGAGTTCACTACGCTTCTGGTTGTATGAAGGTCTAGCATGCATTTCTCATTTATTCCTTTTATCAACAGTTGGAAAACTACGTTCAGCAGACTGGCATGGTGCATATCCAAGCGGATGCGGTGCATAACCAGACGGCCACTATGTTGGAGATTGGCACTAACCTGCTGACACAGACCGCTGAGCAGACCAGGAAACTCAATGTAGTGGAGACCAAAGTACTGTAATGATGTTAAACCTGAAGAGAAATATTTGACCATTGTACAGAATGAAACTGATTCATCAAACCAAGTCCTATATTTAAATGATCATTCAGACATGATAAAGACCACTTGGCAAACGTGAACGAAGCTGGTCCAGAAGAACTTCCTGTTTCAGTTTTTTAACTCTTTGAAAAAAATACAACCAAAAGAACTTTCATAACGGGAACAAAACGTTTCGCAAATATGTTTAATTATGTGTGTAAGATTAAAAAAAGAGAAAATAAATAAACCAGACGTGCTGCTGAACCAGTGTTTACATATTGCAAAGTGGTCTAAACATCTACTTATATGAAAATTCTTTCAGTATTTACTGAACCTGTGGTCATTTTAAACCTGTGTGATTTTATCTACTTATTTATTTCAAAGGAGACTAACGGTTTTCCGTTACCAACATTTTTCTAAATATCTTGTAAAAGTCATTCAGGTTTGAAATGACAAGAGGGTGTAAATGAAATAATATGATCATTTTCATTCTGAAGAGTAACTATTCATTTAAAAGACACACACTTACACATATGATTTATTTATATGTATATATAAGTGTTTAAAACATCATCAAATCAATAATCCAGATTTAAAAAGTTTTAAAACAATGTCAATTTATTTCTATTCGAAGGTTATGAACCAGACATCAAGAATTGCAATACAGTTATTAGAGAATTCCCTATCAACAAACAAACTGGAGAAGGAGCTCTTAACACAGATTTCAGAAATTTCAAAACTCAGAGACAAGAACAGGTAAGTTATTGTTACTAATAATAATTGAATAGTTTTAACAGCAATAACAGCAATAGGGCTGATATTGACTTTTTACACCAATCAGTTATTACAGGTCAGATCGGCTACAGCACGGCTTTACATTATCACAACTCCACATTAAGTTTTAACATTACAGAGCAACTTCTTCGGTTTTGCACATCTCATTGTTCTCAAAAGTTCACATTACTTTCCCATAGTCACAGCTTCAAGAGAGTTAGAGAGCGCTGCAGGGGTGAAGGCTTTGAAAAGGGAAATAATCAACCACTTAATCGACTGTTTATAATGTTTAATAACTACGCAATACGCTCGGCACACAAAGCAGACCCCAGGCGAATTTTCTTTGTACACTTACAAAGACGGACAATGGGTTTTCCCAGAAAGCTCTGTACGCTAGATTAAACAGATAACGCTTGTTGTCATTCATCTCTGACGACCAACTGAACTGTGTTGTTTTGGTAGCTGTACGAGGCATCAAACGCACAGAACATTACATTACAAACAAACTATTATATATTTCACTTTGCATGTAAGAAGGAGATAAAAGACATGCGCAAGACGACTTACGACTGTGCAAGAGAAAAATATTCACTATTGTTCTCAGAATTGATGAACCCGGATCAACTTTACGTTGTTACAGCCAGCGTCTTGTACACATTATAAGCCCTGGCGAGGATTTTACACAGTTCCTGCCAATCGATTGTGTGAAACGGATCTGTGTGATCAATCATGAAAAAATTATAAACATAACCATTAAACTGGCAAGCCCGTTTAATGACCATCTACAGCAATTTAACAAAGCGAGAGTTGAGTTACAGTAGAGGGCTGGATAGAGTTTCATTTGTTGTTTTAGTTATTTTAGGCTTTTGCACTGTGGAACGTGTTGTATTTCAACACATACACACACACACCGAGAGGAATTGTGAGGTTCTTAAGAAGTTTGTAGCACTGAATTATTGTTTTACAGCTATTATTTCTTTTGACAACAAAGATGATAAATGTAGTTCGATTTGTGGGTCATGCAAAAGAAAAACATCAAACGTTCAAACTCAAAGTTGAACAGAATGATTACACCAGAGCATTGAGAGATAATCCAACATTGATACTATATTCTGTATTTCAAGATATTGTCACGTTCAGAAAGAATAACAGGGTTTAATGATGCTTCATGGTTCTCCTTTAGAGTCGCTATAGTTTTCCAGTGTGTCATTTTTTTGTTGTGAATAAAGATCTTAAAGTGTTATGTTTTGATCACCTTAGAATGACCTATTTCTATCTACATACACCGTGGGTCCCGTTTCTACAGTAGCCCTAAAGGGACAAACTGCTTCCTTCTTCAAAAAAGCGAAAATGATCTTAGTCCTGTGTCAGCCACCATAGTGCTTCGAAAGGGGGCCGTTAAATTTCATACACTCAACCTTTAAAGAGAGAGTTTGTAACCATTGTGACTCTTAAGGCAAAACTTTAATAAGCTGTTACAATATGTGTAGAATTAACTCAATATTGATTATCATGTTTTTTATATCTTATATCATATAATATATATGTTTAAAGTCATGGCAGATCTATTTACCTGCCTTTTTGGGCATGAATTATCTGTTAATAGTATAATAAATCAACTAATCATTTAATCAAGTCTTTTATAGATTTGCTATGACAGCATCCACCAGATGAGCAGACAAATGTTTTGAGTTGTTACTGCAGCCTGGATTAATAATTCCCGAGCAATTCATTTTTTGCACTTTTTTGAGGGCTACATTTTTAAGTTATGAAGTCATTCTGAATTTAAAGAACGCCTCTCAAAAACCCAACATATTATGGTTCATTGCATTGCACTCTGCCTAACAGTTTTGAACATGAGAACGCATCTTGTGAGGACTGTCACCTTACGTTTGCTCGCTCAACAGCGGCTTTATTTTCGCACAACTTTCAAACTGAAGTGACAGCATAAATGCAGCACTGACCCCAACCTCTCTCACACTGGCCCCGGGCCCTATTTATTATTGAGCCCAGCCTCAGGAGACATAGCGGATTCATTCATAATACCGGCGGATAATTCAAGCCGACATTCCTGTCACAAACTTTTACTTCACCGTTCAGCTGTAATGACTGATGATCGTTCCATCTGATGCACGAGAAACATTTAGTGCAGAGTCATCTAGCCCCCTGCCAACATCATACCGAGTACGCCTGAGGTCAACGTCCGGTTCGACTCCATCTAGGAATCTGTCAGAAACATCTGTAGGATGACGACCTCACAAGATGTCAGCAAAACCAAAGACTTGTGATATTGTGCTTAATCTACTGCAGGGTTTTTCTTGGAAATACATAAATGCAGCAACTTAAAGAACCAACACGTAAATCGTTTGTTAATGTATCTGATGTGTTCTTTACCAGTCGTTTGGAGGATAAAGTCCTGGTACTGGAGTCACAGCAGAGGAGCGAGCTGGATGGAATGAGAGAGGAAAAAGAAAGACTGCAGGACCTGGTGAAGAGACAGACGTCAGCTATAACAGCTCTGGAGAGACAGCTGAGAGCCGCCAGCAGCAATAACTCGGCCCTGCAGAGACAACATCAGCAGCTTATGAAGTCTGTCCACACGCTCATTGGTCTGGTGTCTATTGGACCCGGTAAGACGCACCTCAATACATGAGATTACACTTTTTAATATTACTTTAATTTCTCAATTTTTCTTTAATATTTCTATTTTTTAAATGCTAAGTATATAAGTGCATCCGCAATAAATTAAATGTTACAATTTGACACTTATTTTAGATAAAAATTACAGGCCACATACTACTGAACCCATCTTTAATCTTTAATGAAAAATCTACTGTCAATACTAATATAATATAAAAATAAAATTTTAGCTTTAGATATATATTTATTAAACAAAATTTGATTTTATTTATCTGCGTTAACACTTTAAAGACCTGGGTGCCTCAAAATTCACTGTTTTGCTTAATGTGTTGATGTAATTTCCACTGAAACAGGAAGTAAGGGTGGGACATGTTTAATGCCTCCGCCCCCTTTTAAAGAGCCAATTACATTTAGTGTACCTCACAGTCTGGAATTCCATAAGAGCTGAAGTGCATAATGATTTAGAAAATCCTTAATGCTTTTTGGCACAAGAGAGAAAGTGTTTCTAAATGTGAATTTTGTCATTGTTTTAAAGCACATTCGTATATAGATATCCTTTAAGGGATAGTTCACCCCAAAATGAAAATTCTGTTATCATTTACTCAAATTATTCTAAACCTGTGTAAACATAAGAAAAAGATATTTAGAAGAATGTCTGTATCCAAACAGTTCTTGGGCACTTTTGACTTTCATAGTAATTAACAAAACTACTTTGGTAGTCAATGGTGCGCCAGAATGGTTTAGTTTCCTATATTTTTTCAAATATCTTCTTTTGTGTTATTCAACAGAATAAAGAATTTTATACAGTTTTTGAACAACTTGACGGTACGTAAACGGTGACAGGATGTACATTTTTGGGTGAACTGTCCCATTAACACCGTGTCTACACTGTCGCGCCTGTCTAATAAAGCTAATGTTTATACTAGAAGCCAAAAAACTTCACTTTTGATTTCGTTGAGACTTAATTTACACTTTTGATGTTTTGACACAAATTCAGCCTGTTTACACGTGTCTGCAATTAATCCCATCAAGATAAAATCATTTCTTTCATTGACCTTTCTGTTTAACCCTGAAATGTGTCACATTATGACTTTAAACACCCAACATTGATTGACTTTGTTGTTGACAACTTTGAGCTCTCTGTGAGGAAGGAAAAATGACACGCCGTTTTAAAACACGGTGCAACGGTATAACATCCCATATCTGAGAACACTGGTTCGATTCTGGGGTCATACAAAAGTCCTTAAATCTGGTGGCAGATTCCTACATGACCTCAACTGTCTGGTTAATTAAATGTGACACTAATGACAAATCGAGGAGCCATGATTCATAGAAACGGAGAGAATACAAGCTCTCGCTCCTGATGTCTTTGGCACCGTTCTCTTCGGTCTTGGATGAAGTTCACATGCGTCACAATAACACGCAGCGATAAGCTCTGCTAAATCAAGACTCCAACATTTTATACATGTCAGTTTATAAATGTTCATGCGGGGGCTCGCTTCAAGTACCAAATGTACTGGATTTTAAAATAAAGTCCCCCGAAGCTTGATGAACAAACATTCTGTTGGAACCAAAATGTTTAAATGACTCATCCCGAGCTAGACGACTAAGCCTTTTTATATTCTCAAATATGAATATAAATCTCATAGTACTGGAAGATATGGCACATGCCGGATCCAAAGCTTCATCCACACAACTTGTCTACACAGGCACCAAGATATTTAGATATTTTTCATCTTTTGCTGGCTGCTTGCTGGCTTTGTGTTCAAATAAATGCATTTGTTTTTTTTCTCAGGGTTCTCACCGTCTCCACAGCGGTTTCGAGACTGTGCCGAGGCCTATAAATCTGGACACAACATCAGTGGTGTCTACCACATTTACATTGGAGACATGACTGAGCCGACAAAGGTGTGGGATGTGTTTTTTCACAAGTACGACGTGATCTTGGCTATCATATAAAGCATGTACAGGATGCAGATGGGAAAAAAGACTATCCAAATAAATGCTGTGATGGAACACATACTGATAAATGTATACATTGAATGCACTTTGCATAAAAGGGTCTACCACATAAATCAAAACAATGAATGTAAATATTGTTTTCGTAGGTCTTTTGTGATATGGAGACGAGTGGAGGTGGCTGGACGGTAGTCCAGCGAAGAATCAATGGTAGTTTAAACTTCCAGAGAGGCTGGAAAGAGTACAAAATGGTGAGCAAAAACACAAACGCTTCAGAGGGGCCGTCATGTTGAGATCGCATGACCAGACAAAAACAACTCATTATATTTTAGAATTGATTCATCCAAGTTCATGTTAATTCATCATTTACGAATACATTTTTAAATCAAAAGTTGTATCCGTTAACTTTAGTTAATACACAATAAACAAACATGAACAATTGTTTTAGCGTCAACTTACATGATCAAATATGAATAAATGTTGAACATCTATAGTGTTCATTTTTAGTTTATTTGCTAATGTTAACAAATGCAACCTTGTTGTAAAGTGTTACAAAAAATGTTTTTTTTTGGAACAAAGAAAACCAACTACATATCTGTAAACGCCCTAAAATTGTGTCTAAACAGCACTTATTTCTGATATTTTAAGTGTTTAAATATGTTGTAGCCAATGAATAAGCTGTGAAATCAATACTGCACTTTCCCAATGCAATGCGTGCCAAGAACACGAAGAGCATCTGTTCTGGGAAACTATTAATCATGTTTTGACAATGTAACAATAAAAACATCTGCCTTGTGTCTAATGCAGCATTTCATTCATAGCTGGACACGAAGTGAGATTTTTTTCAATGGATGTTATATGTTCTCCATCACGCAGGGATTTGGTGATCCCAGTGGAGAGCATTGGTTGGGTAATGAGGCCGTTCATCTGATGACAAGTCAAGCCCAGTACTCCCTCCGAGTGGAACTTCGAGACTGGGAGGACAATGGTGCCTACACACTTTATGACAAATTTCAGCTGGCCAGTGAAAAACAACAGTACAGGTATGTTGTGTGAAAGCCATTTTGTTTATTAAAGCAATATGCTCCAAGACGCAGTGGGTTACCGGGGTAGCCTATTTTATAATGGCTTACAACTCCGCTCAGCCAATCAGAATCAAGGACCAAAACTGACCGTTTTATAATAAAGATTGCACACAAAATGCATAACACATACATTTTGCAAGAGACAGAGACATGTGTAATTTTCAATGAATGAAAGTAAAATATTTTGTATTTGATGTTCCTAAAAATCATCTAAAGAAAAATAACACTGTTTGTGAGACATAATGGAGAAAATACAAATTTGAATCTTTAAAGTCCAACAAAGAACACTATAGAGTAACTCAAAGATTGCATATTTTTATATTTAAAACCCATAAGCATGTTAGCATTTTACCACTAGATGCGTTTTTTGAACGTGTCTCATATTCTACGACATAAAATAGGCAGTAATAACCCGCATGTGATTTTTAAAGTTGTATCGTGTTTTATAACCGATGGTTGCTTATAAGTTCCTGAAAGCTAACTATATCCTTTGGCGGGGACATTAAACTTCATAACGCATACAAATCTTACAAATAATGTAGCATGGCCACAAATCTTGAAAAACGTGGATGGAGATTCATTCACAGACAAATGACCTGCCATGGAACATGTTTTAGTCCATTTCGAAAAGGTTGTTGGAGGCTTGGTGGTGGTGACGTTGACATCAAGCGACTGTACTGTAGTCTGTTCACAACATCATGTTTTACTTCTTGCAATTGTATTAAGGCTTCAAAAAAGGTTATATTGTGTTAGTTGCCAAAGATTATCTTGATAGACAAAACGTAGACAAAGCTTATTTTTTTCTATCTTTCAAAAGTCTATGGGAAAAATTAACAGGCTTTCGGATGAGGGAACCTGTGCGGCACTAACTTCCGGGTTGGTCATGAAAAATATGTCATCCCTGCACTCGTCTATTAAGTGTTCAGTAATCCTGACCTGTTTTTTCCTCAGGCTCTCACTAGGCAGCTATAGCGGAACAGCCGGACAACAAAGCAGTTTAGCATCAAACGGCACAGGTTTCAGCACCCGGGACGCCGACAACGATAAGTGTAATTGCAAATGCGCCCTCATGATGACGGGAGGTGAGCTACAACACTTTTTTTTTTAAACAGGAGTAACACTAATTTGTATTCAAGGCAGCTACAGTTTTGCATTAAAGAAATCATTCGCACACAAAATTAAAATCTTCCTTTACTCACCCGTGTGTTAACTTGAACAACCTTCTTTCTTCTGTGAAACACAAGAAAAAAAGCACCATCAAAATCTTAGGATAGCATATAATTCGGATAATTTGACATGTCATACTTGTTACATAAAAGACTAAACTCATTTTAGATTCATCATAGATTCTCATTATCTTCACTTCGATCTAGAAATAAAATCAAAAACATCATCCAAATTCTCATCCCTCTAAGAAGTCTAAACCATAACACACAATTACATTAAACACATTAAAAGTCCATGTCTCCTCACCTTCAACACTCCCCATCCAAACAATTTACTCGACAGCTGCTCTTAGCTAAGATTCTACACCCCTGAACTCCTAAACAGCTTTTTGATCGTGTCCATTGCGACACAATTTTGTAAGTTGTTGTAGTTGATTACCGTCAAACCGACTTGAGACCTTCACGTGGCCTTTTTGTTTGCATTTTAAATCATAATCAAAAGATACAGAGATGGATTCTTCTGTGCTTCCATTCCAAACTAAACATGTGTTGTGGGAGACGATATTGATTTAATCGGAGTTAGATCGACCGTGTCCTCTCAGAAAAGGGAAAGTATGGTTTTTATCGAAGAATTGCAGTTTGCTATGACAGATTTAACAAACACAGCTTGCACACCTTGGGACGGTATACACTTACCGTCAATTACCGTCCACGGAGAGATAAAGAATCTCTTAAGAAATGGGTCGATATAAGACATTATACAGAGGACAGGGTCAAGAGGTTTCGTGATGTGGTTCAGTACGACCACATTTTTAAACCTTAATAAATCCTTTACATCAAAAGGTTGAGTAAAGTGTGCTATTACGACTTTTGAACAAAAATAAGAAAATATATTTTAAGTCTGCTTTTTTGTACTTGCAGAAAAGTATAGTTGTAAAACTACTTATACATTTCAAGTACAGACTGTTTCAGCAGCAAAAGAATAAACAAACTTTATGAGGCCGTAACTTAACTTCTGATAGACCTACGCAATAAATGTGAAGTCGTTTTAATTTCATTTAATACAATTAATATGCGACAAGTTATTAATATAAATATACATTTAGTTATATTTATAAATTAATTTAACTTAATATTATATTTATATGAATATATCAATTGATTTAATATCAATTAAATATATAACCAAACACAGACCGGAAGACCAGGCATCTGCGTATGATGAAACCTTCTATAGTTAAAAATAAATTGAAAAGTGTGTCAATTTAGTCACAAGCAGTATTAAAATAGTATATTTACTGGTATACAAGTGCATACTAGAAAAACTTTAAACACTTAAAAGAAACTTATTTTTTTATAGACAATTCTACAGCAACAACACAATCAAACGTCATGTGGCTCAAACTTAATTTTCCGTAGACCTCTGCAAAAAAATCAGTTTCAGTATTTAATACAACTTATATACAATAAATGATTAATATAAATGAATAATAAAATGAATTTCATATAAAATAAAATGTTATATTATAAGCAAACAAAGACCAGAAGTTAACTTCGGGCCAGCCACATGCGTCTGATGAAACCATCTACACTAAAAGGAATTACAAAAATATCGATTGTTTCCAAACTTTCGATTTTAATATACAGACATATACAACAAATAATAATTATTGCTTTAATAGTATTCTGAATATTTTTCCCATGTATTTTCGATCCATACAGGCTGGTGGTTTGATGCATGTGGTCTCTCCAACCTGAATGGAATCTACTACACAGTGGGTCACAACATCCGCAAACTCAATGGGATTAAGTGGCATCACTTCAGAGGACCCAGCTATTCCCTGCAATCGACTGCCATGATGATCCGACCAGCTGAATTCTAACATTGCGATTTGAGTATTATCACGTCGAATGAACCTTCAAACCAATATGCCTTACAAACATCCTCGCAAGCAACACAGTTCTGAAAGATATTTGACAAACAATCAGGAACGTACGAATGCCGATGTTTTATAGCAAATCAGAAAGACAGAAATGTTAAAAACACCTCATATCTGCTCTGCGATTTCTCCTTCAAAGCACATTTCTCTTTCTCAGACCCACAACTTCTGTTCTCTGGACGTACG
This sequence comes from Triplophysa dalaica, assembly GCF_015846415.1. Classification (NCBI taxonomy): domain Eukaryota; kingdom Metazoa; phylum Chordata; class Actinopteri; order Cypriniformes; family Nemacheilidae; genus Triplophysa; species Triplophysa dalaica. The sequence continues at coordinate 22,226,238 of NC_079547.1, read as the reverse complement.
GCTCACAAACTGAAACAATGTCAACAATGCTTTGACAAGGGTCATTGTTGTGGCATCAAATAATCCCCCGTGCCAGAAGAACACTGAGAACTTTAGGAGGACTAAAGGGATTAAAAACTCACGCTGATTATAAACAAAAGACTCAGTGAGGCTCTTCATGTTTTTGGACTTATTTTGAACAGTCGATGCTGTCCAGACGAACACCAAATGCACCTTCATATTTGTGTGGTATTTTAACAATAGCTCATAACTGGATATTTTGATATTGTGCATTTATTATGCTTCTAGCTTCATTTTTATATGTCAATGTTCTGAATTGCGTCCAAAGGTAATGCGTAACGCAAGTGTATATTGTATCATCAATGCGACGGGAATTACAGAACGCATAATGAACAAAAGCAGAAACACGGAAGATCTGGGTAACATGAACAATTTAGCCCCTCAAGATGAGCCAACCTGAATAGCCTACTGTCATTGAGATGAAATGCTAATGGCTAACGTTCCCCAGGTATACAAATCTTATTGGGTAGCTACCTGAATGATAACACATCAGCATGGACATTTACAGATAATGCCATGACTCCTTAGGTTTGATACTACCATCGCAAGATGAGAATACGCGAAGTATGTACAATGGGACTGTGTGCTTGTATTCACGTTTGTTGTTGCAACACAGTTTTACGGGAATTGATGACATTGTCACGAAATGTAATCTATTAATTTGTGTTCATAGACACAGATTTCTTCTTTCTTTTGTGTCACCCAGCACGATAATCTAAGATATTTTCATACGCCATATCGTGAATACATATCGACGCAATCTGATGGGAATTCGTAGGCTACCTGTTTCACGAAGTGGCTCATTCGTGTGAATCCCTACAATCTCATTTGTACATCCTATTATGTTTTGATTTGCCCCTGTGACGTTGGTTTAGGGGCAGGGTTAGTGTGGGCCTTAATTGTTGTTTTGCAAGATTGTAAAATTGGAGCGTTTTAGCAAAATTAGCCTTTGCGGCTGTGATTTTAGGGGTTTGGGCTGGGATAAGGTGTTGGGAGAGCCACCTCCTTAAATACTTATGACCATTTTTGATATCAGGTTATAAATGTATGCACGCGGTCTGCTTATTGAAAGTCATGTTGACTGACACAAAAAAAGAGGTAAATTCGTGAGCAAGAATTAATAGATTCTAAATTTCACTGCCTTGAAACTGGGTTGGTTTTTGCATACTTACATAAAGTATGTGTCCGGCCCAAGAAAAGTTGGCCTCACTCATGTGATTTGTTCGTTTTTGTGTGTGTGTGAAAGAAAAATGCTATATTTTGTTTACTGATGTCTTTGTATTCTTTAAATTTAGAATGACCTGTTCTTCCAATGTATGAAAAGTCATGTAGAGTATATTTGAAGGATGCACTTTAAGGAGCAAAATAAGAGGTTCACCCTGTTGGCAGATACTCTGAATGTCTCTACAACTGATATAAATGAGGTTATAAAGTTGCTGCTTCACAGTATTAGCTTTTGACCGTAAACCTTTCAACATGTATTACTTCTTTTAGCCAATAAACCTTTCATTGCATAATAAAACTTTGCAGGAACATAAGAAGATCAGCTACGCAATCGAAATGGATAGTAGCTTTTTTAAATAATGTTGAATACGCCAAAGGCTGTTTTGTCTCTTGAGATATTTGCTTCCTAGTTCATGTTTTTTACTTTAAACTCAAGTCCATCTTTCCGCCAAGAACAACGGAAGCGCAAAACATTCCTTCTGTAAAATGCCTATATTTGTATGATAAATCTTCATTTTTGTTTTGTTTTGTGAGATCTGCAAGAGCAATAAAGTGCTTTTTACATAAGATAGTGGGTGCATTTTTCCGTCATGTAATCAGTTTCGTACCACATATTTTACCTGACACCTCACTAAAGTCACACTCAGACACAAGCAACATACGTGATCTTTACTGCACTCAGTAATGATGAGTTAGAAGGTGTTATGTCACAGATATGCCTGTTCATGTTATCGCAAATCACTCACAGCTCTCCTAACATGGATGGTCACTTCCAGTAGCCTTGGTGTTGGCCTTAAAACCAAAATGTTTCAAGTTCAAATCTTACAAAAAAGAAATACTCTAAAGTTATATACAACACAACCTCTAATTGCTGACATATGTAGAATACTGCAAATCATCAAACCAGGAAAATGTAACATTGCATTATATAGAATATTGATTTAAAGTCATCCTCATTGTGACCTTGAGTCCTAAAATTAAAAAAAAAGTATTCCGAAATTTAAAGAAAGAAAGAAATTTAGAAAGAAAGAAATATAATGAAATGATGGGAATAGGCCTACATAAAATTTCATCATGTGATATTTAATATTAATAATAAACAATCATGCCCCAAACTATGCATTTTGTTCATGTATTTAACTACCAAAACAGAAAATAATATGGCGGCCCAGTATAACTCTAACGTTGAGAAGCTCTGCTACAAACTGGTAAACAATTAATCCACCAGCAGTGGATAACGCAATACAAAAGCATGATCCGAATGTCACACGTTTATTATTTAAAAATGTCTGGATTCGCTTACATTCTCTGTCACTCACACCTGAACCTCACCTGTGATTTCTGAAGGAATGATTACAACCCTTTATCAGTGCAGTAAAAGAAACGGAAACGTCGCCGTCGTAAACGCTCGCTCTCTTGAAACGTATTATACAGGGTATACAATGACGTCACTATCCCTCATGAACAAGCCGGGAAACGCTCCCTTGAGTGGTAAAAGGCAAAATGGCTGCATTCAATAGGAGGACTAAAACACGCAATTATTCAAGCTGGACTCGAAGGTGATCCTTTCTACCTTGTGACTTACAAAGGAATATCCTCTATAGAGCTTGTTATTCGACGTCATGCCGCGATATTTGTTGCGCCATCTTGTGACGATGGCTGCTAGTGCCTTCAATGCAGCGTTTCGTTTTTCTGGTTTGATTAGGAAATATAAATGATGTAGGTCGGTCTTGCGGTGTTAAAAACTGTCGTTCAGGAAAAGCCTTTTGTTCTATCACTTTTGATTTGTCCATATCAAACAAAACAACGGTACTTATCAAAACAATTATAGCTGTGGAGTATTATCCTCCCAAGATGGCGGCGCCACTGCAACATGCAGCATAGGGCATGACGTCAGCTTCACGTTCTCTATTGTTGAAATTTCTACCAGCAGCTCTTTGAAAATAGATATCCTTAAAGGGAATCTTGACTCGACAAATCATGTAAATTTATCACGTTTAATGTTTGTGAAAGCGGGTAGGGCTAATGGGCAACTACGAGCAACAAGACAAAATACACACAGACTGGGGAAAAGGCTAAAACTTTCAACAAAACAACCAAACATCATAAAGTCACGCAAGACAATACATGCACAAACGTATTAATAAGTATTTCGTGAAATTGTGTCTTATAGCCTACGTGGGTGAAATTTGGTTCTCCAGCGCCATCTGGTGACCCGATCAGTTCAAACAACATATCTTCATGTTTTCAAGAATTACAGTGTGGACTAGTGCAAAATGATATTATTGCTGTTTATGCATAATTGATTTATTCATATTAACAGCATTTCTGATCAAAGACTGATCTTCTTATTACACTGTTGCAGGTCAATGCAGCAAGAAATTCTCTGTGTAAAGGAAGCTCTATTTAATCCACTATGTGCTTTTTGTCCTCCTTCCTCTGACCTGAATTCAGTCTTTTTTTCTCTGGCCCTCTGGCTCTTGTTCCTCTGGAGAAGCTGGGGGGAAAATCTAGGTTATAGTTTTTAAAAAGCAGAGAAAAATTAAAAACCAGAATGCGGTTCTTTCTCTTTGACAGGCATGTACTTTTGCAACCCGTTAATTTATCAAGATTCTGGTCATTTAGTTCAGACACCTGTAGAGCAGGTGTTCACAACGTTCATGGGTTCAATACCCACCTTGAAATCACTGTTCTACAAACCAGTATATATCTTACCAGTAGGGGGCAGTTGGTGACAGGGTTCTGTTAGTATTAGTAAGGTTGAAATGTATGACCAAAGGTGAGTGAAGTCATTCCTACTGTACACGACTTTGTTTTCATGTCTTAAGAATATTGAGTCCTCGAGAAGATGCCGACATTTTTGCCATATGCAGTATCTGAATATTAAGGAATATTCTAGATGTTTTTATTTCCTTTATGTATTAGTTTAATTTGTATTTACGTGTGTTTTCCCTACTAATAACCTTTTAATTGAGTGTCATTTTCTATTATAAGTGAACTGTGTCAATATGGAGCAAAAACTGTTTCAGTCGTAAGCAGCTTTGAACAATTGCAGTTCATAGAGTGTAACCCACCACATTTTGGAATCTCATCTATCAGGTATTGACTGGTAAGCACAGTTAATGTAAGGACAGATCACCCTGGGCACGTTGTGACTGATGTCCACTTATCTCATCCACAATGTTGGCATGTTAAACTCTTTTCCAAATCAGTGCTGTTCAGCTGTTCAGTCCTATCATTCTTAATGCGGGGGGCTGTGTGACATAGACTCAGCTTTAGCTATTCTAGATCGATCGTAAACCTAGTTCAGGGTAGGCTGAGAATTCCAGAACTCTCAGAGAGTGTTTGAACTGACATCATTTAGTCGCTGTAATGTTGATATATTTTTACAGACATACAGCGTCATTTTAGCCTGAATAAGTCTTTTTTCTATATATTGTTTAAGTGCGATATATTTATAAATAAAATATTTAGTTTTTCATATGTAAATATGTTATAAAAATAAGTATGTATATTTTTGATTGAAATGCTATGTTAAGAAAATGGGATTGACAGAATATTATATTTTATTTTTACCACTGTTTTCCATGCAGTTTATTGGAGAATCATCTAAAAAACATAATTATGAACATGGTAATCATTTAGTACTGAAGTATTTTTAACTGTTGTGGTACCACCAGTACCTATAAGGACATATTGGGTTCAGGCAAGTGTCTTGTAAACGGATGTAATTGGTTCATCAAGGTTTAATTTAGAAATGTGATCATCATCTCACTGTTCTGTCATCAATAGCTCGTAAGCACCCCAGCACTGACACACTGACTCGTTGTGTTTAAATTATACATGAATCAGATCACGCAGTGTTATTATGAAAATGCTGGATCTCTTTTCATTTCAACTTTTCTTCAGTTTCCCCATCTCATTTCATAAAGTTACACATCACAAGCTCTATGGTCTAATGAGGATACTCTGGTAAGGGATGGTTGGGTTGTTATTCAATTTGATGCATTAATAAGAGAATAAATGAATTCATTGGCATTGATATGTGGACAATTTTTTTTAAAGCTAAACACATTTGTTAAGAACTGAAATATAAGCAATGATAGTGACCAGGGGATTGTAAAGTTTACATCATAGAGATGCATTTGTGCAGTGGCATTTTATTTATGGTTGTTTGTTTATATGCATCTCTATGGCAAGCTGTTTATTTATCACGTGTTTCTGGCCATTATGCATTCATGGTTATTTAATTATGTTACGCAAATAGCCCAGTAGACCAGACACGTCTAATTCATCTAACATATGATTAATGAAATGTTAAGTGTGTTATGTAAGACATATTTTTCATTAAATGGTGCTGTGCTGTATTTTTCTGGAAGGGTTTGTATGTCTCTTGCTGTAATTCTAGACACAACACTCTATTTAAATTTAGCATTTGTCCCCCTCACCTTTAATTATATGTTTCCAATCTGCTGTCCAAGAGGTTATAAAGTAAATATATGCTGGGGCTTTTATGGGCAGATCTATAAATCATTTAAACTGTGCAGACTCTCGTCTCAGCCTGTACGCAAATCTAACCCAGTGGCGTTATTGTATTTTATTTGGATTTGTCAGTTGTACACTTAAAAAAAAATGACGGTTACAGTGAGGCAAGAAAATTAGGCCAGTCCATAAACGCTGACATACAGTGAACGTGTTTTAGAGTTGTTGGACGGTAAACATTATATGTGTTTGTCATTGAATAAACAATGTGGAAGCAAATTATTTTTTCTACTATTCGATAATTTCCCACACATGCTGTCGATTAAGCGTTTACTGTAACAAATCTTGGTATAGAGACCTTACATAATGAAGCGTTATGTTATTTTGACCTTAGCATTAGTTATTTCTACAATAAAAAGATATTTCTTTCAGGTGGTAAATTAAAAAAAAGTTATTTTGTTGTTCTACATTGAGAAACATAGTTGAAGTGTGAACTATTTTTATTCATCTTCAAGACGCATGCACCACAGAGCAAGTCGGTCACATCTACATGCACTAATTGGATAATATGTTCTACAGAACAGGTTTCGTAAAAAAAGTTATCTCCTTTAGCAAAGAAGCGTAAACGTGACGACATCGTATCCCTGTGTCAGCCACCATAGTGCTTTGATAGGGAGGGGTCAGGGGTAGAGTGGAGACGTTGGTTGCAATTTCGCAACCCCACCACTTGATGCCACTAAATTTCATACAGATTACCTTTACTATATTAAAGATCGGGTAACACAGGCAGTTTTTGCCAATCTCATATTAATCTCGAGTACCTATACAGTAGCATTGCATACGTTAAAAAAGGGAAAGTTTTATTTAGAAAAAAGGGTATTTAGCTTGATCAAATGAACAAAAGAGAGATAAAGCTGTACGATTATTTCTGTTAATAGACGAACTGCTGGAGGCAGGCAGGGGGCACGGAACTAGAGCACCAGCACACAACATCCTCGCATTAATTCCTTCGTGTTTTTTTACAATATGCACGTAATTTATGCGCCGATTGCCAACAAAACACAGACATGACATAGTTTAACTTACGGCGTGGGGTTCATGTCTGCCATCTTTTAGCACTGGGATCTATCAGTTTCAAACGATCTCCAAATTCAGCGTTATATCCACCGTTTATAACATCCATCAATGAAATGCCGTGAACAAACAAACAACTGACTTCTCTCACTATCGCAAGAGTAATGAGCTGCAGCTTTTGGCCCACACATGGCCGATCTTGACGCAGGTCAGCTTTTTAACAAGTTGACCATGTTAAGCATGAGTAGCCAGCACGTTTAACAGTGTTAAGAAGTCAGAATGCACAAAATAGCATGTTACCGGATCTTAAATGTACCCAGTATGAGTAAATGAAAGACTTTAATATTAGGTATGACAGATTATAGATTATATTTAAAACTGCAGCCTTGTCACTGTACAACTAGTTCGTGCTCATTTTCTTCTTTTAAAATCATGCCACGTGCAGACATCAAAGGAAGAATGTTAAAAAAAAACATACACGTAATAATCTGCCAAATCGCATCTGACATGCGACAAAGCACAATCAGTGACTTCAGTCTGCATGCGGTCGGGGGTCATGACAAGCAAACGACTCAGACCTGATTACATCTATTGATACGAGAAGGAACAAGAGAGCATAAGAAAGAGAGGTAGAGGAAATCAGTAATATAGACGAAAGGGGAATAGTGAGAGGGAGAAAGAAGAGAAGGAGATTTATTTAGTGCGCTTGCGCTATGAGCAGGTGCTGCTATGTGCCGCATGCCACATTTTAAAAATCTCATCTGAGTCATGGAGAAAAATGACTCACATACCACAGCAGTCCTTCTTATCAACATACAGAGAGTGAGAAAGATAAAGAGAGAGTGAGAGATTTAGGGAGAGACAGAGAGAGAAATGTTGCCACGTCCACTAATTTTAAACTAATCTGATTCGTAATGTCCACCAGCTAAAAACACTAAATATCAGGATTGTTATCATAGTGGTTTTTTTATGTCAAATCAACGAAAACTAATTTAACACTGGTCAAGCTAATGTGATGTGCATGCCTGCATAGAATAGAATAGAATAGAATAGAATAGAATAGAAAATAACTTTATGTCATTGTTTATGGAACAATGAAATACAGTTTAGCAGCTCTTCACGATTGTAAAGTTATAGACATAAATATATATACAGTAAATAGAAGGTTGGCATATACAGACATGATTTTTCTTTCCTGATGTACATTACTGTATATAGATCTGTGCATGTATGTAAGCATAATATAGTCAAATGTATGCATTTATTATGTGGCCATGGAATATGTGCATCTGAAACATTCAGTAAAATTATAGAATTTTCTTACAGCACAATAGTTCAAAACAACTTTCTTTTTGTCTGTGAGATCTGGCAACACAGAGCGAGAGAGAGATCTGAGTGTCTTTGAACAGCTTATGCAGTACCTGGTGACAATGCAAGCTTTCTCTGGTTTGTTAACTGGATCTCATCGTAAGGCTAAATGAGGTGGTCATGGTTAGAGATCACACACAGCGCTGATCGGAGAGTGGGCGTCTCAGTGCGATGACAACACTCAAATCCTCTTCTAAAAATATAAATGTGACGATGGTCATGGTATCAGAAAAAACGAATTCTTGATTCATGTATTATGCTATTTACATAGCATGTAAATTGTCGTGTTTAAAAAAAGAGTTTGCGTGTCAGTGAGATAAAGAAAGAATGTAAGCAAACAATGGAGCTTTTAAAGTGACGGCACTTCAAACATGGCACACCAAAGCCAATGACAAAGCAAGGTAAAAATATTGTGTGGTGAATATATAGTTCAGTGGACGCTTTGTAGCTCATATGTCTATTAATAGAACACAGTCAAGAATAATTCATTGACTTCAACCACCTGATGTCATTGAGATAGTATTAATAAGGAGAATACAAGTTATTAATAGACATTGTCATGTTTGGACAGTACTCGTGCATGCGCACACATAGGTCATTTATGCAGGGCTTTATTGTATTCATAGTTTTTCCACAGAGCTGTAATGTAACAAGAGGTAAATAACAAAGTGAAACAATACTTCAATATATTCCATATTATGGATGACCTTAAATAAACCTGGCTAAAAAAACGTAAGTTCTAATGGATTTAATGGTTATAGTGGGAATAGTATCGTTTTAATGGAAGCTAAAACAGTCTCTGGTCATGTGTTGGGATCTTTTGGTGGGATGTTATCTGGTTGATGGAATCCAATAGAAGACCATTATTCATTTAATTCTACTGGAATAACGCTTAAAAGCACTACATAAAGACATTTTTAAAGGTCTTAATGAAAAACAGCTGATGTTTCGTAAGTACGTCTTGAAGATGTCTGCTAAAGATCTGGATAACATCTGCGGTATAAAAACGTCTTAGTAAGGGTAGTTTTACAATCATTCCAAATTATAAACATTTTACAGACATCTTTTTGATATATGACGTCTCGGAGATGTATTGCAGATGAGCAAATGACAAAAAAATGTCTTGCAGATGTAAGTGCAGACATCGATGTCTCCCAGCTATCAGGGTAGTAGACATTTTTTGGCAATCAGGCAATGTTGTAAATGCTAAAGGTGCTTTGCTGGTCAGAGGGGTCTGGTTTGATGGTTTAAACTGGTTTTGTACACTTTTTTAGCCATTCGCTAGAACAGCAAATCTTCCGCTTGAAAAGAAAAGAAATGATTCTATATGCATCTCGATGGAAATCTTTCCTGATTGAGATCAGTCACGCATTGATATTTGTATTAGAATTTAGATGTTACAAGACACGTCGCTGTGGCGTTCCTATAGACTTGAATAAGTGTTTTTCAATGCTAATTCCCTTTAGCGTTAATGTTTTTGTGTACAATTCCTTAGGAAAAATATAAATAAAGAAATTAGACATTTGTTAAAATGCATTATGAGTATGAAATTGTAAAATTAATGTAGAATTAAATCACCGTCATTTGGGTTAATTTGATGAGTCTTGATTGTAGACGTTGCAAATTTGAGCTCAGTTTGTGACATCGCAAGATCTTTTCTGGAACTGAATTGTAACTTTACCTATCCGTGTCATGGGCGTTTTATTTTTACAGACACAGGAGGTGCTACATTGAGCGGCCTGTGAAGCTTTTAATAAGCATTAACGCCGGGTGTGTGAGCGAGCGATGTGAGCCGGTGAGTGCATCCAGCTGGTGGTGTTAGTGGTAATATTTATCTCGGTTTACTCCTCCATACGTGAGTCATCAGCGGAAACAGGAAGATAAAAACGACATCCAAAATGACAGTTCTTTTATATTTGTCCTCAAAGACTCAAGGAACTTGTGTGGGAGCTAAAACAAGACAAGACAGCCAGATATATAGTTACTGCTTACCAATTTCTCATAATCCTTTAGCAATTAAAGAATAGAATCACTTTGAGGTTTTCAGGGCAGATTTTAACCAAACACGTCAGCTTGTTGTCTAAGGCGCTGCAAACTTACATTTCAGTGTCTTGAATTTGTTCAAACTCATTACAATCTTATAAGAAGCCTTTAATGCGAGGTCATGGGTGCGATTCAATGGAAATGTATACGCACTCGTGCGGCTACAATTAAAAACAACAAATATAAACCATTCTGCAGGTGGCACAGATCAAATTTGATGTTTTTGGGAGATTTTGATATCAAGACATTTTTATGAGAAATTTCTTGAAATTAAATATTTTAAAATCTGAATTACAAGGTTTCAGCAAGCGTTCATCAAATTTTGAGATAACAACCTTCAAAGTTTCTGCATTCTATTTGACATATTCCAAACCTTCTAAAAAAGTGCCAAATACACAGAAAGTCAAGAAAAATCATTGCATAATGTAAAAGTTTGTTGGAGAATAGGAATAATTAGTTAGTAAACTAGTTTTAACAAAAATGTCAGATTATAACCTGTAAATTCCAATGCAACGAAATGATTTTTGAATCAAACCTTGAAATTTATCAATAACTTCAGGAATTGCATAGACCCAAGAAATCAATTTGTTCTTTTAGCTCATCAATATATTTACAGTTTAGTTTTTCATCGCTGTGAAGTACCTCTTGTAGCATCTTTATTTTAAAAAAGTGCAACACTGTAAAATATCAGAATGACCAGTTGTAGTACACTTATACATACTAAAAATAGATTCAAGTTGTAACTAAATACGTTTTTTAATACAGAGATGGTATATTAAAAGCAAATTTTAGTTCATATTTATGGTGTCTCAAAATAGCACTGTTGAGTACACTTAAGTTCATCTTAGGAAGTACTAAAGAATAGTTTTTGGTGTATTTAGTACAAAATTATTGAGTGAAAATAGAGGACTTTTAGTACATAATGGAAGTGCCCTTTTTTTACCACGGGAGGGCCGGACTTTATATCCAAATTCATAGTCTTTATTTTTGTTGATAGTTTCATTTTTTGGCAAAAATTTTACCCAGTCTTTAAAAATCATGCTAATGCAAATTTCCACATAACAACCATCAAAGTTTGATTTCAACCATTTATCTCACTATCATTTCAATCTTTGAAATGGCTTTATTCATTAAAGATTTTAAAGTTTTATTTTCAAAGAATGTTCCTTACATTATAACAAGATTTCACAGGCAGTGTCACATTTGCATTTATACAGTTGCTCCTGACTCAACGACATTGTATTAGATGACTTCAAACTGTGTAACTGAATGATTGACTTCCATAAAAAGTGGTGAGTAAACATAAACATGCGAGAACTTCATCAGAATGTTATGACTTGCCGAAAGCTTTGACGTCAGTACGTTGTGACCTCATACGTGCTCATTCCTGTAATCCAATTCTCTGTTCACACATGCTATAGGATCACATCAGTACTTTACCGGTTACGTCACTGGAAAATGTCCAGTATTGATTTGCTGGTGGTTTTGAAAAGGCATAATTCACACGTGATCTTTTAATCAATAATTTACCAGTGAAGACCGTATATGTGTGAAAGGGCTTTTGTAAACCATCTGAAAAGAGTGAACAGATTAATACTATCTTAATCGCTCTTTTATCAGCGTGGCAGTATAAATGAAACAGGCTTGATGTGCAAATCCCTTATCATCCGTATTTTTCTCACAGCACGACCCGTACTGAAAATAGCCTGGCTCGTGCTTTAAGAACAGGCCTGTGTATCAATCAACTGAAGCCAGCACATGCACAATCCAACACCCAGAATGCAAAAATAGACTCTCACACAGGGTGCTGGCACCCTGTACAAAAATATGCTACAGAAGGGAATGCGTTTGAAACCAATTCCATCAGTTTCTAAAGCCGTCCTTCACCATTTTTGTGTTTCGGCATGATGGATGCGTCTAAAACAAGATATACAGTCAGGTGTGATGTTATGAGAGATTTCTGTCTGGTTGCCGTGTTGGACAGAAGTGTTGTGGTTTGATCATGACTTGGCCACCTGTTGTCTCCGTTACTCCCGGGGAGATTCCATCGACTTGTTTGGGGTCAGGGTGGACACCATGTGCATCAAGAGGAATGTCAAAACCGCCCATCTCTGTGATGACTTCCTCTTTGCATTCCTATAAAAGCCACTTGCGACCGCTTGGAGGTTCCAAACAGATTACCAAGACTTTGATCTCATCGCACAATAAAAACTATGAGTACTGCGGTCCTACAAAACCGGCCTTTCAACCGGGCCGTCAGAAAGATCAAGGTGGCTTCCATGGTAAACAGCCTCGCCAAAAGCTGGCAAACCTGGGCCAACGACCACACCGGAAAGCAAGACACCATCCCGAGCGGCTGGATGCCCGACACCATCATTGAGGACGAGAAAGAGAAGCAGAAAGAGAAGAATGAGATGAAACTTTTGGTCGCGCCCCGTGTGGTAACGGTGGACGGCGGTGACAGGGAAGACAACAAGATCAAGACGGGAAGCGTGACTAAAGCAATCACGCAGAATGTGAACGAATGTGGAAAGGATGTAGTGAGCACCATCAAGGAGAAGATCAACACCAATAAGTTGACGTCAGAGGACACCAAAAACTTTCTAGGGAATGAGTCTCCAACCAGGAGAAGGTACTGCGGTGGGAAATCGACGCTGTCGAAGGTGATGGAACAGAAGGAGGGGAAGAAAATGGGATCTAGAAGCAGCAGTTTGGATACAGAGGACAGTGGTCTCGGGGAGGAAGCGTCGCTGAGCGATAATAGCGATCAACATGAGAATGAACCAAAGAAACACATCAGCAGACCCAAGGTACTTTGATCATTCTTTACACTAAAGAATCTGAATTGTAATTCCACCAATTAATATTAATTCTGTCATCATTTATTTGCCGTCACATCTTTCAAAAAACTCTTTATAAAAGAGATATTTTGTGAAAATCTTAATGGTGGTTTTGTGTCCGTACAATTGAAGTCAATGGGGGCCAATTTTATTTGTTTACAGACGTTCTTCATAATAGCTTCTATTGTATTGTACAGAAGAAAGAAAGTCTGGAATGAAGTTCAGAATTTTAATATTTGGGCAACTGTTCTTTTATATATTTTGGATAGCCATCGTGATCCTCATGTATTTATATTGTAGATATCAAATGCTCAAGTCACTGTCCAAATATATTTGATTATATAATCCCTCTTGCAATGCAAGTGTGAAGTTCCATCACAACATCAGACACGTTTCACGATGGAATATATGTAAATAAATACAGCGATGGAAATTTCCATTTGACCTTCATAAAGCAGTACACTACCCCTCCACTCGATGAGTGATATTCATCACAGTTGTGTCACTGTGGTATTTGACGCAGACTCCGGCCCGGAGCCTTCACCGTCTCACGTTTCACAAGGTGCCTTCGTACCACTTCAGATGGTGGTGTTGTGAAATAAGTGCCCCCTGAAGACCCCATGAGAAATATTTAATGGTAACACAGAGGCGGTCTGTGGGGTGATGTGACGGTTTGGTGACAGCCTGAGTTGTCTACACCTTTAATTAGACTTAAATAATATATTGTTGTATTATTGATGAAAGCAAACAAGATCAAATAAAACCTGTTGGCTTTCTTAATAGTAACTTGTTCTTATTCTGCATATTCTTCCAAAAAAATCTTGATAAAGAAAATCACTGCATTAAAGTCCTTTATTTTGAAATGGAATACAGTTTAGCGCTACAATCCATATGACTTTTGCTCCTCAATCAGCATTTCTGTTTGAAATATAAAATTGCGGTTTACTTTCTAAATTTATCTTTACATGGATCAATGTCAAATTCACGTCTCCAGTTAAATCATCCCTGACTTTCTTTTTTTTTTACAATTTTTTAATTGAGAATCAGAATAAAGTAAGCAAACATTTTTGAACACAGTTCTTTTTTACAAAAAAGTTATTTATGATTTTGTAATTTATTTTATTTTTTATTTATTTTACTTTTCATTTATTCGTTTATTTTTGTATTAGTTTGTTTTATTTTTTTATTTAATTTATTTTCATTTTAATCATCCACTAAAAAAGCCATAATTTTTAACGCTTCTTCCTTGTTTCTGATTCTCCAAAATCATCCTTATCCTTTCTGATCATTTCAGATTAAAGTGACCACAACAAATGACCTGAGAAGCAGATGGCAACAGTTTGCCAAAAACCACATCGAAGGTCAAAAGCTCAACCCCTTCAGCGAAGAGTTCGACCACGATCACGCCATGTCGCTTCGACTCCAGAAGGGCGACGCTGGATACGGACGGCCCAAAGAAGGATCGAAAACCGCCCAACGTGCCGACCGAGCCCAGAAGCACATCTATCGTGAGATGGAGGAGATGTGCTTTATCATACGTGACATGAACCAACAAGATAAAGAAGGTCGCATATACATGACCTTCGGCCGTCTGTTCGACCGTTACGTTAAAATCTCAGATAAAGTTGTGGGAATTTTGTTGCGTTGCCGCAAACACAAGATGGTGGACTTTGAGGGTGAGATGCTGTGGAAGGGTCAGGATGATGATGTCATCATCACTCTGTTGATTTAATGTTTATTTATTTTTTTGAATTACGATATGAGATGACAACTCAAAACGACTCATGACAACTTGTTTTATATTTATATTATATTTGTTTTACATGTTACAAAAAGCTTTGTTGTTTATAATAAAACACTAGGAATATCGGCATAACGAATAATGACAATATTTCAATTTTTCAAAAAAACTTTACCATTGGTTGATGCAAAAAAAACAGAGGACATTTTTTGATTGATCTTTTCCGAATTACAACTTGTAAATATGAGTTGGAAAAAGACGTGATAAAAAAACATTGGTGACAATAATTCTGAAGTGAATACATTGGATTCAAAGTCTCGACATTTAAAATAGCCAGAGCTGAAATGTTATTTATAAATTCTTTGGAAGGATGAAACCGTACACTCTTAAGACCGTCCCAGAAAACTCTCAGACATACACATCTGATCTTCTGTGTCCTTTCTGGCGCATGACTTATTTCGAAAGTGGCGTCAGAATTCAGTTTTGGTGGTGAGAAGCTTTACATTCGAGATGGAGAATGAGTGACTCCTTGCTCACAGTTTACACAAGACGTTAGAGCTTCTCATGTTTGTCTCTTCACACGTCAAATATCAGGCGTCCTCAGAATGCCAATGATGTCCAGGATCAATCTCACATTACTTGTAATTCTTTCATCTGTATTACATTTCAGAATCTTTAACACTTAGATTAAGAGCCAAAGGATCTTTCCTGACGTTCTCAAACTTGTGTCTTGTATTTTTTGTTTTGTTTGATTTTATGACCTCTTTCAAAATGAAAGCATGATAGTCTTCTTACAGAAGGATTTGTTTATAAATATTTGAAGATATTTGATCATATTGTGAAAAAAACGAATTTATTGTTATGATTTGGAAATTATTCTTTCTGTTTTAATTTAAATAAAACCGTGAAAAATAACATTGACTTTCATGCTATGTTCTTTTTTTCTATAATTTGACAATTAAGTTTGATTTGTTTTTTAAAACCTGGTTATTTGTGCACACAAAAAGTATAATTGTTTGAATACATCTGAATTTGGGTAAGTTTAGAAATAATCATATGAACATTTCATAGACTTGAGCTCAGTTTGTGACATTGTTGAGATCTCTTCTGAAACTGTAATGGAGACATTTGTGAGATTTCTGGCACTTTTTGTCAAGAGACATATCTGCGACGCAGGAGATTTCAGCAAAAGCTTCCATCTGCTCTCTATTTATTCTGTCCAGGAGAAATAACTGAGATTTTAAAGAGATCTCATCTGTGACTGTTATATTTTAGGTCACCACATAATGTTTATTGTAACATCTGGGAATGCTGTTTTTACAAAGCAATGGCAACATATACTATAATCCCCCAAATATATTTTGATTTTCAAATAAAAAATATTTGATCTTTTTATCCTTAAAGTAGCACTTAAAAATTGATTTCCTCCACACACAAAGTCCTGAGTGAAACAGACAGGATAACTCTTACTCGGAAAAAAGAGTGTTCACAGATCTGTGATGGTGTACAGCTAAATCTTTGCTTTTGGGAGCTCAGATGGAAGCAACGCTGTGTTTTGTAAATCAGAGTGAGCTATTTTATTCTGTATAACCATTTTCAACAGAGTATCAACACACCAAATTGTGCATTAATCAATAGTGACGTTATCTGTTTTATTATTTAATTTTACATTTAATGAAGAGTAATAATGGATTAAACAAGTTCCACAAAAGAAAAATATCACAGCTTCCAATTTAAGAATATGTCGATCATTTTGCCCTCAACAAGTATAGCTGATATGGTAAATGGTACAAATCCGTGTGAGGATGAATAAAAAATTCAGGAAGGAAATTAAAAACAAGAAAACATACAGTACACATAAAACAGAATTACATTCTTGCACGTCTCCTTTGCAATACAATTGGGATATTAAGACCTCTGGTTTACAAGTGATTAAGGCGTCACGAAAACAATTCCTATAGGAATATGAATATATTCATTTAACATGAAAAGAAATGATTATAGAATTTTTTCAACATTTGTAGTGGAAATGGGCAAGTTTTGAAGAACAAGTATACAATCCTGATTTCGCAATATCTTGATACTAAACCAAAGTATTAAAGCCTAAATACAGGCATCCTGACTGGCCTTTTACTCTTACTACCGTAGATTTTGCCCACTACTGTATACCCAAGTCTTTACAATAAACAGACCAATAACATGACTCGTATTGTATTTTCAGACAGTTACTGACATTTTACTTATAAGATGAAACGTGAAACGTATAACCAATGAAATTGTTCTATCCTAAAGTGATGCGTCATACTCAACAGGCTAATCTACAATAGTTTCTGAGCGACTTTGAATGTTTTTCCAGATCGTTCACTTGTATAAGCCCATCACAACTATGAGACACACAATTTTTGGCACTAAATTCTGAAAAATCCTTATGTTTAGAATCTGATATTTTTCGACTGATTTGTTTCAAACCAAGTATTTACTGTATTGCTACATGGATGCAGAAGTTACTCATTTAAATGCAAATCTGGCTTTACTCCCTTAACACACAACATGAGCGAGAAAAACGTAGTTATTGCTTTAAAGACAATAAACATTTAAGTCTTCAACAATAATGTGGCAGTGCTTATATGGCCTTCACACACGATCATGTACATTGAGGTATACTTTTCAGTGTTGATGGAAAGATCATTGTAGTAGAATAAATCGTACGATTTTTTAAAAAAGTGTCTTAAAACGTTTATTTTGGAGATACAAATTCTTATTTATGCAGAATCTTCCCTTTAGTTTTGTGTGCTGGCTCGTATAAATGTTTTCTGTTTTTTGTAATTTCAGAACATATGAAAAATTATACAATTCGTCTCTTAGTATTTTTTAAGACCTGACATAAATGTTTGCGTCAAAATGGCACACAGTACATGTGCAATGTAACATTATGATCATCTGCTGCTACATTATTGTTGCCACTAAAGTCTTCTAATGTCAACCCGTTCCATGCAAAATCTCAATAAGATCGATGTCTTTCATGCCTATATGCAACGATCTAATGCTACAACCGTATCAATGCTACTGAAGATTCTGTCTCCCCAAATAATCAGAATCGTAAGAAAACAGTGTCAAACTTGCAGATAAATATGAGAAATTATCATTTATAACTGGTGATAGATCGATAAATTGGCAAAGCCTCAGAATCGTTTTATATTTTAACATTTAGTTTGAGTCATTTTTGAGTAAATAACATAAAATTTATGGTCGAATTGGAATTCATCTTATTCAATATCCTTATACTTCAAATTCAGCTTTACTGCCTCAATCTTTTGACATTGCTACAGGCATTGACGATCAAAATAGTCTAATCGGTCGACCGCTAATGGTCGTAACATTTGTAACTATGCTGACAATGTCGCTTTTTCAGATGAACATTTTATAATCTTATGTTACCTCGGGTTTATAAGCCCGTTGAACTATTTTTTTCCATACACTATTAGGGAAAAACATGTATAATCAAAATGTCCTTATCTGGCATGTCATGTCAAAAATAACTATAAATCTAGCATCTGTCTTTTAAATTCCGCTTAAATTATTAGTTCATAAAGCGTCTTGTCACTAACCACAAAGTAAAGTCACTTGCCGGTAGCATTGGCACTGTTCAATGATAAGACAGATGAACAAAAAGGTCTCAATGCCAACAAAAGCATGAACCACAAACATTGAATCTTTGAACTATACATGTTAAATCTTTTAAAGATAAATTTATATTCTGTTGTTTTTAATTAAGCGAGGAAATGAACAAACCCGCACATTTTTTTCACCAATACATTCATCTCTTATTTGTCATATTGCACAAAACCCATCCATTTAGCCTAATAAAAACCAACCGGCGTTCAAAACGATACCTTCAAAAACGAGTTTACCTTTGAATTCTAAACCCGAGGACGTTTCCTCTAAAGAAACACCAACCATCACAGGCGCATGTGTAAAG
The DNA here is from genome assembly GCF_015846415.1 of Triplophysa dalaica. Classification (NCBI taxonomy): domain Eukaryota; kingdom Metazoa; phylum Chordata; class Actinopteri; order Cypriniformes; family Nemacheilidae; genus Triplophysa; species Triplophysa dalaica. The sequence continues at coordinate 22,207,427 of NC_079547.1, read as the reverse complement.
CTGAAACAAAGCCCAGACGTTTGGTCTGCATTTTTTCCCGTCCCGAAGTCTCTTTGCAGAGGCTTAAAAAGAGCATTCCCTCTGTGGGACGTTCTGGAATATTCCAGAAGTTGATCCGTTCTGTTCTTGGAAATTCTAGAACATTCCAGAGGGTTTCAGTGATGCAGCCATGCACATCCAGCGCTCTTAGGAAAAAGGGCTTTGAGAGCCCTTCCAGAGAAAAATAAAAGTCAAGTTTGTGGCCCTAAGAACGTTCACAGCACGGTCCCACCGTGCTCTCCAGAGAGAGCTGCGAAGAGTGTCGAATCAGCGGAGTCATCGTGGGATCCACCATCGAGGAAGTTGGGAAAAGCTTGTACCATCCAATCACCATGTTTGTCAAATCCAGCTCCTCCAATAGGATGCGTGCCACGCCCATGAAGCATTTGCGATCCATTCGGCCGTAGTTTCCCCAAACGATAACCTGTTGAAAAAGTGGAGGAAATATTTAACTTAATGAAACGCATATATCATATATTCATAATTAAAATAAAATAAAAAGATGACATTTTTAAAATAATATTTTGAAAGAATGTACTGTGGCTTATTATGCAACTTATCCTCAAAGTCTTATGACTGTAATGCATGAAAACATGTTTTTTGGATTTACAATTCTCAATTTTGCCTCAAAACACAGAGAAAAAAATATTAGACTTATGTTATAATTAAATAAATAACCTAAATTAAAGAAAGCACAAAAAAGCAAAAAGATTTATACATATTTTTCTATTGACACATGTTTGTTTGTGATTTTTAATGAGTTACATTAGTCGAAATTGACAGATGAAAATGTGTTTAGACGTCATAAAAATATTGTCACAATATAAAAACATATTGATGTAATCAAGAATTAATTTCTTTAAAGGTAAAGTATGTAATGTATTTTATTTCATTACTTCTGTCTCAGTGTAAACTGTATGGCCTTTGTTTGTTTCATCTGTACACTCTTTAAAAAAATATATGTTGTTTTTTTGTCTATATATATATATTTTTTTTCTTCACTTTTTGTATAAAGTGTGTTATTGTTTTTATTTAATTTCTCTAATTCTAATTTTTTCTAGCTTAATGTGTATTTGCAATATGTTAGCACCATGTGCACACTTTCTTCTGCACTGAGCTCCTGTCGCCATGTCAAATTCCTTGTGTGTGTAAACATCCCTGGCAATAAAGTTCCTTCTGATTCGGCTTCTGATCTGTTTGTCCAGCCAATGGCAGACCGGGATTTCATTTTATAATGTTAGTGGCTCATAAAATGACATACTTCACCTTTTATCAAAACATCCTTTCTAATATTAGTTTGGTTTGATAGTGAAATGTGACGGACACATTCTCCACAGATTTTGTGAGATTCCACCATCTATAACAGCACGACTGAATAACTTTCTAATAACATGGTTAAGGTCATTCCAAAAGCTTAATCTCATACTGTAACACTTCTTTTTAAGACATTACATAATACACCCTGTTTAAAAAAAGACTCTTTACGTCGGTGAATAAATGCATGCAAATTACACTTCAGCCGCCGTTCTTGAACATTCTAAAGGTTGTTTTAACCTTTAATGCATGTTGTGACAGCATTTCATAAATGTGTCCTTTTAAAAAACACAAACACATATAATTGAGATAGAAATGAAATGTTTTCCTCTTCATTTTTCCACTGCTTAGATATTCACCACATCGCTGTTTCTTTTGACGGTTCCACTGAACGAACTAAATCAAGCAAACATACACGTCTCCATGCATCACGTCAGCGGTAATATTACACCCATTGGAAAGAATGTGAGCAAATTTTGCTGTAAATGTGAGCTGATGATGAATGATGCATTATGCATTTAAACATCCAACCAATCAGATGGATTCGAAAAAATTCAAACATTAAAATTTAATGTTGCTGGTAATTTCCTCACCTGCACAACTTTCCCCTGCGGGCTTTCTGAAAACACGAGGACTTGATTGTAAAGAGGATCTAGCGATTTCCGGACAGATTTTGTCTTCTTTTTGGCAATACAGATGCCACTTTCCAGCAGGTAAACTTTAATGTAGGCAGCTGTAAAGTCAAAGCATAAACATATCAATATAAGCTTCATCCACAAAGTAGGCTTTTAAAAAAGACTTCCAGAGACTTTTTTTAAACACTCATTTTCAGATAATAGATTCACAAACAGGAACAGACGAACAAACACAGATTGGACTCCAGAACCAACAGACCGCCACATGTCTTAGCAGTAACATTTTCTAGTCATCCCCTCTGGTTACAAATCAAATTCTTTCTTTTAGACTCGTCGCTCAATATACAAAAGTTTCCATTTGATGAAGACTCACCTGGAGGGCCCTTGGATCCAGGCTTTAAAATGAGTCCGCGAGCCTGAATGATCTCCACCTCCAGCTGCCCGTTCCTTTCCATCAGACCGATCTCAACATCTCCTGTAAAACAGCAACGAGTGGATTAAAAAGTGTCCGATTTGAAAAACGACACAATAGTACCGTTTGATGTTGGCATGTTTATGACACTAATTTACATTCTGCTTCTTAAGTGATATTTGCAGCATCAAAGGGGTTTGAAGATCTTCATTATCATTTTAATAGGTCCTTTTATCATTAAAGGGGTTCTTTGCACACACACAAATAGTTTATTAAATATTAAGTTAAACAATCAACAGTTTGACTCATCTGACAAATACAAACTGTCAATTTCCTGATTATTAAGATAATAAAATAATTTAAATAACTATTTAAACATGTGCACTTTTTTATACGATAATATATAATTGGCAAATGTCACGATGTAAAATTAAGTCATTTCTTATGCTGTGCTGTTGGATTAATGAAATGTTAATACATTAGAAATTCACATCAAGAACGTCCCATTAAGACAAAAAATGCTTGGGGATGGAAAAGGGATGAACCCAGTCGTCTGGTTAAATTCACCCAGAAAGTGTTTATATGTGACCCTACAATGCATTAAACAACCCACTTGTTATTTTACGACCCCTTTTTGACCCAATGCTGCGTTTAAAATACTCAGAATATTTTTAAGTGTATAGAAATGCACTCACCCATTGAAGTTGTAGCTAAGGTTTGTCTCCCCACAAACTGAGCTGGTCCCATACCGTCCAGAAAATCACTAAACTGGGCATCTGATGCCAAACACATCCCGCTGTAGTTCAGACTAAAGGAGGAACACAATTTCAATGAAAGTTAAATACAGAATTTATTCTAGACAAATAAAATGTTTTAATTTCAACCAATGAGATGAGTTTGGGGCGGGGCTATCTATTTGCCATTGTCTAAAGACAGAAAAGGGAAGTGTCCTGGGAAACTTTTTCAAATAGCCATTACACAAATTTCTTTGGTTCTTTGACAGCTCCATCTCTATTGCAATCTCTGTTTAAAACATAATTCACCATGTTGTTTCTACAATAGCCCTAAACCAGACAAACTGCTCTACAGGGCGCATTTTGTGAATATGTTTTCACCAACGGCAAAGAATCGAAAACATGGCGACATCTTAGTCCTGTTGTCAGCCACTGTAGTCCATTGAAAGTGGAATGAGTAGTTGGTTGCCATTCGCTAGATGCCGCTACATTTCATACACTGGACTTCAAACGACATCAAAACTGACATTTCCTAATGGCTTAAAAGATAGAACTTTCACATGAAGTTTAATGAACTGAAGTTCTGGGCAGATCAAATGCAGGTATAATAATCTGATAAACAGTCATGTGTGTTTTTTTCTCTTTGATGGCTACACAGATAACAACAGGAGGCAGCGATGAGTCTGGATCGATGGCACAGAAATTCTCTTTTATGAAAGGAAGATAAACAACCTTTTATTCTGAAGGTGTGTAGATCTGCTTTCATGGTGCGCAGCGGTCCATCGGAGGAACGCAAACACACATTTTTGGGTGAGCTATCACATTAAGAAAATGAAATTCAGATCTTCAAAGCAAAACTTTAAATGTTTCAATCGATCGTTTCACAGCGTTCTCTGTTGTCTCTCAGTCACCCGTTCTCCTTCAAATCTCTTTCCAAACATCTCTCTACTCAAATCATCCCTCTCTCTTAATGTCTCTCTCTCTCCGCTCTCTGTTTGTTCTCAATAAGGCTCCGCGCTAATGTGAACGGCTTCATAATTAATTTTCTTTCTGCGGTTTGACCCCGATTCTCTCCATTGCCCCTCCACTCATTCCCAATTCTGTCTCCTTCGCTTGCCGTCTTGGTCTATTTTTAAAACACTTCTGAGAGGGTCCAGACAAACTCCCGAGAGATGCCAACATCATTGTCTTTTCCTTGCTCATTTTCATTACATTCTGTCTCTTTCTTTCTCTTCTTAGTGCTAAACAACGTAGAGTGATTTTACCTGAAGAAGCACTACACTGTTGTCAGATTTGATTTCTGATCTGATGCATTGTTGATACACAAATTAAACAGATATCTATCAAAAACCACCTTAAAAAAAACTGTTTTCACATGTTTACATGCATAGTAATAAACTGGCTACGCAGAAAACCGCGCCAGGTTTCTCGCGTGCAGGACTTCATCATCGGTAGTCGGTTTAGTAATTAAAAATGAAGCATGAAAACGGTTAGAAGCTCATGTCCGAAGTACCTGCATACGCAACAATAGTTCTTCATTTTGACAATTTTACATCAACAGCATGATTCTAGAGCAGACTTTTATACGTTATTTTACTATTACTTCCGTTTGGGACTTTTACTATTGCACTTTCAGACATGTGCACATAAACGAAACAGAGAGAAAACCAGTAAGAGTTGCATGCAGCACAAAATCGGAGTAATGGACAAAAAAATACCTCTGCCGAACCGTTGCTTAAACCGTTTATTACCTTTCCCCGATAACAGAAAACCGTTTTAAGTGTTTACATGACCATATCAGCTTATTAAGCATAATCGGTGTAATACTGTGCATGTAAACGCTCTCAATGAAATGTAATATTGACAAGTGCATTTTGAGATTTCAGCATTTTTGGGGAAAAGAAGAAAGTGAGAAAATAACAAGAAAACATTTCATTTCTGTCTAAAGTATTATTTTCACCCCCCCTCCTCTCTCTCGTGAAACATATCTTCTCTCTCAGTCTCTCGTGACATTTTCTGAAAATGGAGTCATTATTACTCGCTGGCCTTTGAATGCACCGGCGTCAGCAGCAGGCATCAGTAAACACGCATGCATTACTGTGGACGCTTCTGAGAGTGACAAATACACCTATTACTGTTACACATATTACACACTGGATTCTCTATGTCACTCGAATAAACATTTGTCTTCGTTATGGTTCGTCGTGGAATTTCGCCGCAATGCTCTGATATGCCTTTATATATCACTGTCTCCATGCTGTTATTCTTCCGTCTAACTCTTCATTGTATGGAAACTTTCTTAAACAGATGCTCGATTCCTGCATGCACATCCAGAGCAAAATGTTTCAGGGAGAAGTTGAAAGGTATGTGAGAAATGTTTCTGCATGTTAGTTCACAACTAAAGAATTGGTTTCATAGACATAAAGCGATTTTATTGTATTAAAGGACCGGTACATCCAAAAATGAAAAGAATGTCTTCATTCAAAGTTGTTTCAAATCTCTGTAGTTTGTTCTGATGAACACAGAGAAAGATATTTGGAAGAATGCTTGTAACCAAACAGTAATGACTGCCACGGTAGAATTTTTGTTATTCATTTCTCTTTTCTGGTGAACGCAAAAGAAGATATTTTGAAGAATATAGGGAAGCAAACTGTTCTGGCTCACTTTTGACTACCGTTGTTCCTATATGGTAGTCAGTGGTGGTCAAGAACTGTGTGGTTTCAAGCATTCTTCCAAATATCTTCCTCTGTGTTCATCAGAACAAAGAAATGTATGCAGATTTTTTTGGGGGTGAACTGTCCCTTTAGTACATTAAGCAGACCCTTTTATCCACAGCACTTCTGTGTTCCCTTAGAATCAAACCTATGACGTAGAAAATGAACACTTGGTTGTATTCACATTAACATTTATGCATTGATGAGCGTTTAAAGTGTAAGTAATATCAGTATTTGTGTTCACTGGGAATCGAACCTGTTACCTTTGCGTATCTAACACAATCCTCTACCTAAGAATCTACTTATTTCTATAATACTATTTTAGGTTTACATTTGTATCTTCTTTTTGAGAAATAATCGAATCTATAAATAGTGCATTGGGTTGCAGTTTTCTAGGGCATTTTAACAGGTCTATTACATAAATGTAAGTTACGTGCCCTCTTTTAAAGGGGACATTTGGCACGAATACATGTATTTCGTAAAGTTGTACAAATTAATTAAAGCCGCCCAAATGTATACGCAAGTAAGGTCGGTGTACCTGTCAGTACAATATGTTCCTATAGAGAGCTTTGTGTTAAATGTGCGATGGTCGTTGGTTTGATTCCCAGCTATCACACATATTGATAAAATGAATGTGTTTGAATAAAACAAATGGGAGTGAAAGAGCAGAATCCAAAAGCATGGCGAAATGCTAAGGAGTTTCTGTGTGCAGAAGATACCAAGTAAATATTACTGAAATTCAGTGGAAATATATACAAAAATGGCATCACATCACATCCGTCTCATTCTTTTCAACTTGCCATAACTGTTGTTCGTCAGTTCATTCCCTGATAGTGAATGTTTATGTAAAATATGCTTTATTTAGTTACGTATTCATGAGATGCAACGTAATATGATAAAATATCCTCGGTGGAGGCAGCCAAAACTTTAATCTCCGTGCTCTATAAACTACACAGTAATCCAGCTGAATTGGGCTGGATTTTACTCCCATGATAGAGTCACACAGCAAGAGCATCCAACCGCGTTATATAAACGTTGTGGGGATATTTTATCTGTCTTTTGACTGAAAACGGAGCTCTCGGGTATTGGACAAAAATTTTGAGAGGAAGTTATGCATATTAGATTGTTAGTTGTTCACAACTCGGTTATTATTACAGTTTTGCAAAAAGGATGTTCTCTTTCTAAAAAGCACAGATTTTTCTTTTGAGGATACCGTTATCACATATCTAATATCTAAACATTTTAATAAAATAATAAAATATAACCTTCTTTACATGATGCTTATCAAGTAAATTTCTAAACACAGCATTCAGCATTCATCATTTTTAAAGCGATATAGCTCAGAGCAAGATTTCATATCAAAATAAAGGTCCTATGAAATCCTAATTGTAAATCTTTCTAAGAACAACTTTATCCTTTTCATTTAAAAAAAAAAATGATCACGAACTCCTAAAAACTGACCAATTTAGATGCTGTGCGAGACAAGATTATTGTAGTTTACTAAAATTAAAACTATAAAAACACTTCTGTGAATTAAAATCAAATAAAACTTTTTTTGAAAATTAGAAGCGTTGCCTTAGTTTTAAGCTGAAATAATTCAAAGCTCTAAAAAAAAAAAAAAACGTATACATCAAAAAAAAAAAAAATGAAAATTAATATTAAAACTTGAAAATATAAAACTAAAAGCTATTTCAAAATATTAATATAACTAATTAAAAAAAAAATATAAAAAAAACAATATCTCTGGTTGTAAAATCTTTAACTCGTCAAAAGAGCTTTGGTCATACTGTAACTAAGCTAAACCAGCAGACATCTTCTCCATTTATGTATAGAAACTTGTGCACAGCTTTTTGACACATTTGTTGTAATTTTTTTCGCTTGAAGCAAATCAGCTTATCTTTCACAGAGCTAGTATTGAGCATAGCGCTGCATCACGCATTGTCCAAAACCTGCGGCCACAGCGAGCTTTGTTGTGACACACCAGACACAGTCCAGCACATACAAGATCTGAACTGAGTTTACAAAAATCAATACAGATGTTTTAAACAATGGTTCTCATTCAAAAGCAAACATGAAGGAGAGCAAAGATATACTTTCAGTTATGTAACTCATCTCAACAGATTTGTGTTGCTAGAAGATAGAGGCGTAATCCTCCGAATATAAAGGTCCATTTAATACTTGTGTTATTGGATGTGAAAATACATCACAATCCTTTTTTAAGAATAATGTAATGCACCAGCCATAAAAATAAATGAAAATCTTGTAAATGTGTAATACTCACTTGCCCTCAGACCCGTAGCTATTCATGCTGTCTTCTATAGACTCATGGCTGGCCTGTCGGACGGTGCGACTGGGCATCTCAACGGCCAGTCCGGTCTCTGTGCTCCTCTGAATACCCTTTAACCTGCGGCCCTCTGGGTCTGAGAGAAAAGAAAAAGTTGATTAAACCAAAATTGATTTCGACTGCCTTTTACCTCCTCTTAAGTGAATAGGAGTGTGCTTGCTGGTGTAGTGCCCAGTGCCACAATGCCAGGATGAGCCTCCTATTGTCCCACAAGATGAAAATCGCAAGCTGGATTGTAGGAAAAGTAATAGTACACCATATCATTTTATTTATGTCAATAGTACCGTATGTCGTGATATGACTGTCTTCAGGAAAAACACAGGTTGAATTATAAGCAAATCCATTGGAAAATAAAATCTCCTGTTTAATTAAGGTGTAGTTGTGTCCTGTTGAGCTCAGATGACTAGAGAACATCACTACCATAACGTATCAGACACAATGACATGAAATAACAATAATTGTGTGGATGTAGAAATATTATTAATATTGGACGTAGAAAGCATAGTTATTTGTTTCTTTTAAAGATATAATGCATTACCAGAGTCAAAATAGGCATTTTAGTGTATATGCCGTTATTAAGGATAGATAAAAGTGGACATCTCAATAATTTTTACAGCACAGATTTGCAAACTGTATTTTCTTTTCACATTTCATCATTTCTTTGAATGTATTGCCTGTGGTAAATAAGTTTGCTTCGACAATGTGGGGCCAATTTAATGCTAAGCATTTGAATATACATTTTGTAAAATATTATACATTTTTAAGTCCTAATACATTGGCCATCCCTTAATAAAATGAATCAATTTACCTACAGTAACCATATTTTGGGGGTTTTATTTGCAGTAAAATCCATAGTATCCACAAATCAACCCATAGTAACCATATTTTAACCATGGTATTTGTAGTAAAACTATGAATTAACAAAGAATGATGGAAAGCATGCTTACTACACAGCTTCAGAAAACTTAAAAATGTACTACAAGCATGTTTTTCGATAAAATTATAATTTTTGTTTCATTCTGTAAACTAACAATGGTTTTTACCAAATTTCTAATAATTTTTTTTAAAGTTTCTCTGTATTTTTTCAGACCACAAATACTGCAAAGCAAATACGTTTATCTCACTTTTAACCTCAGCAATATTTGTAAATGTTTTTAGGAAAAATGAAAAAACAGTTTTTTATGTGATAACCTCATATCGTCATGCTGTCATTCTTTGGCATTGCTGTTGGGTGACCTTTTACCCTCCTGAGATTTGACTAAATTTAACAAACTATGGACTGGAATGGCCGCAATACATCTAGAAATTATGATTTGAAATAAAAATATGGTATGGTCTCTTATTTTTTTACTGCAGCTGTGCTTCTACTAAAATAACCGTTGTTAATTTTCCTAAGGAATCGAAGCTTTACGGCCCTTGTGCAATAGTTACATATATTCCTCATGTCAGAACACAAAAGTCCCTTTATCACAACTTTATGAATACAGTATGTTTATCAAATATGTTGCCATATTTTGCCACATTTGTCTAAATATAAATTCTAATTTTGTTTTTTAAATGACACAAGCAGAGCGCTCTCTGCAGCGATGGGAGAACAGCCATCCTCTCACAGCTTTCTACTGGGCTCCATGCACATGACCTAGTTAGGCCATTCCAAAGTCCTCTCTTGTCCTTTCCTTTCTTGTGCAGTTGGCACATGCTAACTAGCATGTCTCTGTAACCTTCCCAAACAGAACACAGCATATTAGGAAATGCACAAAATGCCAGGGTTGCTATGGGAGACGAGGCCACAGAGTTTCAATCAATCTCATTCTCTCTGTTCTGCCAATTCAGTCATATAAAAAAACACCGCCACTAGTCTGGGCCATCGATGTGGTTTCACAAAGATCTAAGTGGTAAGTGCATTGCTATGTGGTTCATTGGCTGGTTTCATAATGGTTTCTCATTGGCTCAAGTCAAAATGTGGCTTTGTGTCCATGGAAGTCAATGGGGCCATGTTACCAAAGTTTAAAAAATATCTTCCTTTGTGTTCTGCAGAGGAAAGAAACTCATACAAAATTAGAATGAGATGATTGTGAATAAATGAAAGAAATTTCTATGACTGTTAGAACTGTGAGGAAATGATGAGGAAATCTTAGTTTCGGGATGTACTGTCCCTTTAAGAGTTGCATCCCATGTTCAAATCAACAGCAAAGGATGCTCTTCACTTCTGTTTGATTTAAAGCTTGCTGAATGTCATTATTGGAGCTTTGATTGTCATCTAAATGAGGTTTAGAAGTTTCTGGTTTGTCCGAGCCATCGATCATGGCGTTACCTGGTATTACCCCAGCCTGCCTTAATGACCTATTAGCTCTTTGATAAATCAGAAGCACCAGAGGTCCATTGATCTACACTGATGTTGATAGATGCACGGCTGCGGGCTGTAACCTCTGTGTTCTCTAAACACACGCAAAATCACCAGCGCTGCTTTTGAACAAAATAAAGATTCCAGTCCAGAATATATCTCAATCTATACATCTTTTTACAAAAACCCTGTACATAATGTCATTCAAATAATGTTAAAATCCACAAATGATGAGTTTTAATTCTTGAATTTTCTGTCAGATGGTCATTTTAAAAGCTGCAGAGGCATTTAATGCATGCTGGTGGTTAGATGAGAGCCCATCTGTTAATCAGAGACGAGGGTCCCATCATACACAGATGTGTACAGCTGAGCCAAAATTCACAGCAAATATTGACTCATGCAATGCCATAATTCGACTTCACCATTATACAGGCTAAATGAGCTTTTGGAGGAGACGGTGAAGGTAAGAGGTTTGATCCGGGCTATAAACGGATGCAAGGCGAGACACGCGACCTCAGAAGGTCATTTGTCTGAAGCAAATATATAAGTTATATTAATACACCAGAGATATTTCTGGAATTTTACGAGGTTGATTTTTCATACTGGAGGGCAACAGAAAGGTCTCGAGAATAACTTCACGAAAGACCTCAGTGTAAATGATGTGTTCTGTGTCGTATATATTGATCATTTTTTGTTTCTTGCTGGTTTGTATTAGCATAATATATAGACGGTTTCATCGAACGCATGCGTCTGGTCTGTGTTTGTTAATCGGTCTGGCTAGTGGCTAATAATAGAGTTAAATTATACAAGTTATAAGTTATTTATATTTAATTTAATTTATATTATAATTTTGTTGCATAATAATTGTATTAAATAAACGATTTGTTGAATTTTGTTGTATGCTTATTTTTATAAAAAAATAATATGTCGGATGGGTCGTGTAACTTTGTCTCCAAAAGTTCTTTCTATAAACTCGCACATGCGCAGGAAAGTCTGTTTATTTTTGTCTATACGTTTTCTGTATTTATTGGTTCAGTAATGAACTGTCAATTTTATGTCTAGCTCATAATTCTTTGGACACACTATATATTAAAACATTTTGTCTTCATAATTTGATGAATAACCGCTGCAATGAGGAAACAAAAATATGCACAAATCTTTTAAGCGACATATCAACAGTAAACATTTGCAACAAATTGTTTGGATATTTATTTATTAAAAGCATAATTTAGGGAATTGTTTGATAAGCCTAAGGGCTAAGCTTTGACTTTAAGACCACACTAGTATTTATGTATAAATACTATTTTAATTAATTTTTAATTTTTGGACTTTTAGCATCCAACACAAGTTAGACTCAAACTCACAAATCCTGCATGAGCATCCCAGTAACATACGCCAACCACTACGCCACAGGTCTGACATACAGCAACTGCTTTTCTGAATGAAATGAACACCGTGTTCATTCAAAACGTGGGCCACAGCATGCGTCTGTTTCACAAAGTGTGTGTGGGTGCAGAAGTAATTCGGCATGTTTCACTGTGTGCAGCCAACAACAGACTTGTACTGAAAATCTGATCTGAATGGTTCGTTTAAATGCTACAAAACAAACAGACGTATCGCTCGCTGGCCCTTCATTGCTCACAAGTGTGTGAATCACACAGCGAATTGACTACACAGGTCAACTGCTGCTTACACTGATCTGCTTGTTGAGGGCTTATGCCAGATGACATATTAGAAAAAAAAAAGAATTCTGTTTGGTTGAGAATATAACATTTATTGTAACACTTGTGTGATTGTAACCTTGTTAGAGAGATGCTTTACCTAAGCTTCACATTATTCAAAACCTGTATTTGAGTTTTCTCAGGGGTTTAGTGTGAATAATGGAAGTCTATGGGGGCCAATGTTGTTTGGTTACCAACGTTCTTCAAAATATCTTCTCTTGTGTTCTGCAGAAGAAACTCAAACAAGTTTGACATGAGGGTTATTATACAATGAACGAATTTTCGTATATATCTCTGATATATGGCTGTACTATCATTATGCAGTTTCAAATATCAATCATTGGTTCTTGAATTGTAATATATTCAAACAAACCCTTCAAATGAATTTAATGTAATACCCACAAAATAAAAAAAAACATTGATGATTTATGTCGCTGACATCATTTTCATTTCCAGATCATATAAAGGACATGACAGGAAGTCAGCCTGAACATTTGTGCCCGCCATCTGCTCACGGTGCCGCTCATCGGCGTATCGCTGCGATTTCTCATTGCTTATGCCAGCACAAAGGGTGCGGACCAAATGCACCTGCATGTTACACGATGAGATCAATCAGTGTTGTTTTTGTGAGGCTTGTGTGGTCAATAAGCTCATGCACATAGTGTTTAAAAGAGTGTTTAATGCTGCTGTTAATAACATTTGTGATCAATATCTTGTTTTAAAAAAAAATCTTAACAGAGATTAAGTATAATTTGTGTTGTTCCAATGGCAGATTTTCATTTTATTTAACCTCAGTAAATGTATCATGTTATTGACTATTTAAATAATTATTTAAAAACGGTTTATACATCTATATATTTACCCTTATGCGGCAACGAACCAAAAACATTTTCACGAATGTAGGTTCACACTGCATATGAGCGTCTGTGAAATATTACGAATATGGAAATGCTTATAAAAGAATGAAATGAATAATTATGAGTCAGATTCGAGAAACAGGAAATTTCGTTTTCTGATAGGTCAGGCTGTCTTCCAAGCATAGTGTGCTAGTTTTCTCACCCTGGCCGGCTCTTTCTCTCTCCCGCTTGGAAAAAAAGACGACAGATTGCGTTCTCACCTGTGTGCAATGCCTGGGTATCGAAAACCACTTCACCAGCCATCGATTCAAGATGAGCACGCGCGCACACGCAACCTCATGTGGACAGCTGAGAATCACACACTTGTCACTCTGACATTTTCCAAATAAATGAAGTCTTGCAATGGACACAAATTCAATCTGTATGATAAAAAATTGTGTTTGTGACATTTTCAAAAGACCAATTGATCAAGAACCAAGATGCCACTTGAAATTTAGAGTTTGCGATACATTTTACGCTATAAATATTGTACAATCCTAATTCAGACCGATGCAATTTTTTCTAAATAAATCAAAAAAAAATAAAGTGAATATAGTTTGCAAAAACAAATGATGTTCTTTTATTGTGCATTCCAAGTAATACCAAACAAACTGCAGTTGGGTTGTTTCATTACTTAAAAATACTTTTACAGATAACGTACACGGTAAAACACAATCAAAGCATGATTTATGAAACGGTTTAATTTTGCAAACAATAAAATTCATTAGTTTCATTGTTTTTCAGGCCTGTCTCTTCTTCTAATCTAAAGTGACATTTTGGTCATTTGGTCACCGTTCAACCTCACGAAGGGCTGCACGTGCACCAGCACGCACTTTTGGATGGAGCAGTTTGCGAATATCAATCACCCTGACCTCTTTCCCTCTCTGTCCTCGATTCACTACGATCTTATGCAACACGGAATGTGCGTCTGCTGCCATACGACATCTCACTGATGGCGCGTGTGTTTGTTTGTGAGTTATTTTGAGCGGAGGCATCAGTGCGGGACCTGTCAGCGTGGGAGGGTTAATAAGCCTCTAGACTTCAGAGCGCTCGCTTTTCTTCGGGAGAGATTTGTTCCTGTGCTGGGGGAAGGGATGCCGAGACATGTTGTGCTTTGGGATTTTTAGTACACGTTGCATCAAACGGTGCTAACAGCAAACGGGATGTGAAAGATGAAGTGTGTATGTGCCAAGACAAGAAGTGGGTGGCGAAGTTGGGTCTGCTGCATGTTACAAAGGCTCCAGGCCGTTCGCGGCTGGGGAGTGAGTGTGTTAGATGGTGTTGTACCCCCTTGTGTGGCTTATAGATTCAATCTCAAGAAAGAACGGATAACACAGTCGAAACTTAGAAACTATGAATGATTTAAGTTTGAAGGAACACAAAACAAAGAGCTTTGCTCTAGAAAGGCTGTGGAAAAAGATTTCAATTCTTTCTGTGGTCACAGACACATTCGTGCTTTTGTAACAAGTCTTTGACTATCTTGGTTCTTTAATAGATTTTAATTGTGGAACAAGCCAATTGGATAAGTTCGGACGAGATGTAGCCATAATGTGATGTCCTAGCAGAAAATCACACCAGATAGCACAATTGTTGGTCTTGCAAATAAATGCATCTAGTTTCTTACTTTTCAGGTCATATCGCAAGATTTATTACTTTAGGTGCATGCATTCTCACTGAATTGTTCTGAAGTTTGCAACATTTTGTTGGTTAAGTAAAAATGAACAAAATAGCTGACAAAGCAAAACACAGCAGTCAGGTAAACATAAGCAAAAATAATGTTGTGCACTGAAGTTAAAAGCGGTATAAAACAGAAGTTGTAATGTTGCTTTTTTCCAAATTGTGACAGGTACTCGGGGATGGATTACTGACCAGGCCAATGGGGCCAGTGCCCAGGGAGCCTTGACTAACATGAGCCCGGGGGGCCCTGAGATTCAAGGTTACGCCATACAGTTTGGTACAGGAAACCCAACAACAATGAAAACAAATCTATGTTTAATATATGAGTCCCATATGTAAGGCCTCTGTGTTTACCCTGTAAGAAATGAAATGATCAACAAATCTTCGCAAAATATGTTTTAATGTTACTTTAATTTATTAAAGTAAATGTGGCTTATTAAAAATTAACTTATTCATTAAATTGCAGCACAATTATATAGCATTTTCTGAATCTTTTGCTTGATGATTTGATGTTTACAGACATGTGTCACAGGGGCATTTTATGGTGAGAAATCATTTTTTTACTTATGTGATGCATTAAATACGTGTATATTTGACAGTTAATTAAAATCGTGTGTTTCATACTCCTGGTCCATTGTCGATTTTTTGCTGTGTAGCTAATATTAGCCTTCTAAAAAACCCTGTACAGATTATTTTTAGCGTCGCCGAGGCATTTGACGGAGAGTGAGAACGGTTTTAATATTCATTAACATCTTAACTTTCACTTTCTATAACTGTGAATGCACAGTTAAGGGAAAGAACGGAAAAATTGTGGGAGGGGGGCCCTTGGAGGTAACTGGCCCAGGGGGCCCTTTGACGGCCTAATCCGTCCCTGCAGGTACTGTATCTGAGTAAAATGAGGGAAAATTTAAGGTGGAACTTGATCTCAAGCTTTGGAAACTGATTGGATGTTTGGAAGTTGGAACCTGGTCACAAAACAAGCAATATAGTCACAACCCAATTCTACGAGGTGTAGGAGTTAAGATTGTACGCCATTCATTTTGAAGATATGATCTAAAAGAACAAATAGCTTATAAATAATAAACACTGCAGTTGTTTTAATTTCATGATGACTTTAAATGATGATGCTGTATGTGTCATTATCATTAAAATAAAAACATCTTTAGTAGTCAATGTTTTAAAGGAACAGTTCTCCCAAAAATAAAAATTCTGTTACCCAGAGTTAATCTGTAGAAATGTCTTTGTTCTGATGACCACAGAGAAAGATATTTGGAAGAATGCTTACTAAACAGTTGTTGGACCCCATTGACTACCATAGTAAAAAAAATACTGTTGAACACAAAAGAAGATATTTTATAGAATGTAGGACAGCAAACAGTTCCGGGACACTTTTGATAACCAATGTCAATTTTACTATGGTAGTCAATGGTGTCCTATAACTGTTTGGTTACAAGGATTATTCCAAATATTTGTCTCTGTTTTCAACCAAACAAAGAAATTAATAGATTTGAAATTTTCTGCATCTCTAATTGGTTCGTCGCTGGATGATGTTTACTGCTTCATAAAACAAGTACATACAGAATCTTGTATTTTGGTACGTTGCACACAGCGTTACTCAGATTAAACATAATGGCAAAGAAAGATGAGAGCACAGCTTTCTGTTAACATGTGAATTATAGTCATTAATGGCTCATTTTTTTAAAGATCTATTAGTCTGCATGGCACGGTTCACTGAAACTGACACATTTGTTTCAGTACGACTCTTTCGACAAAGCATCATGTTGATAGGAGAACTATCCATTTTTAACAAAAAATCAGTCCTGTAGGTTACTTGTGACGTAAAAAGAACATGACCAATGAACCCTAGTCCATGGTTCTCACTTAAAATGACTGACAAGTCATAATTAGCGGTTCCTTCCTATACTCTTCTAAATAATGGATTCGTCCGAAAAGCATTAATATTAATATCAATCAATTTTGTTGCTATATCTGTGGTCACAAATGTCCTGGGGTTTGAGCGTTGAGTAATGGGTGATATAACGAACCAGTGATGCTGTGGCAAGTTCATATATTATGCTGCGTTTTTAGCATCTTCTTCTTCTTGAAAATTATTTTGTGTGTTATTTTTTCATAAATTAATGAAATTGGTGATTACAGGTTATAAATGGTTACAAACTAAACGCATTATTAATAGAGAAACATTGGATATTTTTAAAAATGGTGGTGACGGAACAGTGGTACCCATTCACTTCTATTGTATGGACACCAAACCGATGCAAGTCAATGGATCCCACTGTTGTGTGGTTACCCCCATTCTTCAAAATATCTTATTTTGTGTTGAGTAGAAGAAAGAAAGTCATATAAGTTTAAAATGACAAGAGGGTGAGTAAATGATGACAGAATTTTAAAATTTGGGTGAACTATCACTTTAAGTTCTTCTAAAGTTGGTTAAAAGTATAAATAGTATAAATTGAAATAAAAGTAGAAACAATAAGACAGTTGTTAGAGTATGGAGTTGTAATAATCTGGATTTGTTAACATTTGATGAGAAATATTTAAATTTATAATAAAATCATTAATATTGACTTTTGATGGCAGTTTTGACAAATCTGAGCTCAGTTCTTGAACGTCAAGAAACTATTTTAAAGTTGTTTGTGGTTTTTTTTCCCTCAGGAACCATCATTTGTGTGATATAACACAGTTTGGTTTCTTATTTCAATTGTGTGTTTCATTGCCTTTCGGTAGTCGTTTAAAATTCAGCGGAGGTGTTAAACTGAAGTACTTGCAAAACGTGTTTGTCTGTGTTCTGGTAATATTCTTTCATTAGCATATTCATTAGTGCAATTTGCAGTTGATTTATGCAAGTATGCATCAGCATAAATAAGAGATATGATCTTATTAGTGAAATGACAGGCACATGTAAGAATTTGTCATGTATATACGCTAGGATTTGATTTGTTTGAAACAATGGCTTTTGCTTTTTTTTGCACTTGTGCATATTGACATTTCTTATACATTTTTATTTTAATAAGAGTTACATGAAAAATGCATGCTGCAATATATAAATGCATTTTGATATACATATCTCAATCACACTAGTAAGAATTAGAGGTTGCTAAATCTATAAACTGGAAGACAGCGCAGCACGCTCGATATCATTTAACCGGTGTGCACGTTCCTATTTATTATTGTGTGAATGAGATCAAACGACAATATTTTTAGTGTGAATGAAAGTGGAATTGAAGACCCGTGTGTGGACCCGCGTGTCACATGTTGAATCCTATAACACTGCATGTCAGATTAAATGTATTGCTTTGCTGTTGCGAGCGTGTGTGTCCACAGTGTGCTGTGTGTGATGCACATGTATTGAACGGAGATGATCTCTGGCTAGACACAATTGTTTCCTCTCAATACCCGTCTCTCTTCAACAGAGTGATCTGTAATCAGGCCAAGGGTAGAGAAAATGTTGTGGGTGGGTGTGCGTCTCAGATAGACGGTGTAAAAGGTTTTTTGGATGAGTGGACAGCGGGAAGGAAAAAGGAAACGAGGGTAAGAGAGCACATGAGGATAGAAGCAAACATAGAGCACCAGCCTTGCAAACATGCGACAATCTCTTTTGCAATTTGGTGCATGCACTAGGGAAATTATGCAAAATTGCCCCTCAAAAACACTTAGCAGGTAGCGCGGCAGAAGTCGAAACGTTTTTAATGAAAGGTTATTTAACACCGTGACAGATTTGAGACAGAAATTAACCTTTGTTTGAAACAAGAGCCCGAGCCTAAAGGAAAATCATAGCTTCATGCGAATTTCAGTGTCAACTTTCTCAATGCTTCATTAATAAAAATGTCTCGACTGACAGCTAAATGCTGTTTTAAAGTCTATCTATTTATACAAGATTTGGATTAAGCCTTTCAGAACAGATGTCAAATGCCACTTAGGGAAGCAACCACACCATTATTTTCTTGAATTATAAAGGGTTGGACAGGTCGACGTGAGTTTACATCTAAACCAAAACTGCAGAAATTGGACGCTTTTCTCCAAGACTTGCAATGATCTCTACTTGAAACCTACAAAGAATGCACCAATGTGACCCAAATGACTCGCAAAAGAAGATAACCACTCAAATAAAGTCAACGAAGCCAACTCACTGACACTTATCCAAAGTGACATGCAAGGCCTGAAAAAGACGGCTAAAGGCTACCTGGCGGGGCTGGAACCCGTAACCCATCACCTGACCTTTACCCATTAACCAACTGAGCTCCAAACCTGAAATATAAATCCAGTTCTATAGATCGACTCACCGCCATCGTCTTCATCGAAGGAGTTCATGCAGGGGAAGTAGATGGCCAATGCCTCGAAGGAAGCGGACAGGCTGATTCGACTTTGCGAACGCTCCATGTAAAGGCCCGGCGTCGGTGCCGGCGTGTCGGCC
Organism: Triplophysa dalaica; assembly: GCF_015846415.1. Lineage (NCBI taxonomy): Eukaryota > Metazoa > Chordata > Actinopteri > Cypriniformes > Nemacheilidae > Triplophysa > Triplophysa dalaica. The sequence goes on along the minus strand of NC_079547.1, from coordinate 22,188,165 downwards.
GGCTTGGGCAGGCGCGCCTGGGCATTCTTCACGCGGAGCACGGCTCGAGGCGTCTTGGCTAACTTTCACCGGCCCCTTCGCCAGCCACGAACAGGAGAGAAATATCAAAACGTCCTCTGACGTCCCTGTGGACCTGGCTTACTTTCAATCCCCAAGTTTCTCAGTCAAGACGACGTCCGGACTTCTCAGAGAGATCTTACTTGTCTGAAAAGTCCTTCGCTTCTTGTCCAGGCCTGCAGGGCAGAAAGGTGAATTAGGATGGAGAGAGTCTCATCTCAGGGCTGTGCTGTATTTGGCTCAGAGAACATAATCTGTTGCTTTTCCCTCTCTGACTGATCCCCCAGCAGGCTATGCAATGGAAGGATGGATGGATGTTTAGGCAGCGTACAGTGCAGCGTGTGTGAGAGAGAGGGGAGTGGAAATGGAGAAAGAAGAGGAAAAGGGAGAGAGACAGGAAGAAAGGTTCCCACTATTCTAGCAGTCTGAGGCAGATTCACTTCATTCAGCGTTGAGCTCTTTGTGGAGACAAAAAGGAGGAGGAGACACCGAGGAGCTGTTGCTGGGATTCAGGATGTTGGCCAATCGCGGTGAGGATGTCAGGATGTGGGTGTGACCAGAGTCTAGAGGCACAATAGCTGTGCGAGAACATCTTTCATCTCTTTACCAACAAGATCTCTCTCTCTCTCTCTTTCTCTTTCTATCTCTCTCTCTCTCTCTCTCTCTCTCTCTCGATGCTATAATGGAAATCTTCAAATGTTTGAATGATGATACATTTCACTAAATACATTTTTACTTGACTAGAGAATGTTGTTGCCGCTTTCTCTTCCTGAAATTCATGTACTATGAAAATGATTTGCAATGTTTGTCTTGTAGTCAAGTAAAATCTAAACCTCCTGAAAAACAAGCCTATATTTACTTGAAAAACTTAAAATATGAGGTATTTTTGGGGGGGAAATCTAAGCCATTTTAGCAAGGTTTATGCCTAAAATAGTCAATAGGTTGAGAAGAAAATAATAATAATTTCAATAGAAATTGGCTACACGTGAGACATTTTTTTATTTGAGTAAACTATATCTAAATCAAATTATATTTAATCAAATTGTAAAACAGATTTAGTCATGATTGTAGCTATTGCCTCTTATTAATATGAGTTGAGCACCAATCTCCTAGTGGAGAAAATAGTTTTTTTCTTTAACTCTATTAAAATGACATTTAAAATCGTTCAGGTGTTCTCACGAACAAAAATATTATTTGTGCAACAAACTCCACATTTGTCAACAAAATTTGTAAAGCGCTTTTCCTTTTCACACTCACACTGTTACAAAGCACCTTTGTAGAAAAATGTAAAATAAATAATGGAGTTAATTATATTTTTTGTTTATAAATAGATAGATTTGCCCTAAATTCTTCAACACACTGTGATTTCCAAAGCGAAAAACATCGCCGAGAACGTGCCACGCCTTTTCTATGAAGCGCGCGCTCCATTACTTTTTCTCTCAACGCGATAATGGGAACCTAGGCATGCACTTCTTCCCCTGACACCCTGCATTGGACTTCCTGATCGAGTGAGTCTTGAAATGTATACCAACGACTCTGAGAATGTTGAGACTTAAGTATCCTGGCACATACTTTAAAGACATTATGTCTTGAATGCCTGTTAACATCAGGAATAATAACTGTAAAGTCCGGATCCGAAGTCCATAACTACAACGTTAAAGATACAGAGGAACGATATGGGATCACGTTATTTGCTCCACTTGATAACCCCTAAAACACTGACAGACAATCAAAATCCATTTGAATTTAAAGGGCTCGCGCATTTAACATTTGAACTGCATCTAGCGAGCATATACGTGTGTGTGTGTTTGTGAGGGCTGAAAATGTCACCTGTTCCACCTCAACAAACAATCACAACTCTGCTGAAAATAACCATCGTGAGCATCATATGAGCGTCATAGCCTAGTTATGATCATAACCGACACTGACAATCTCTGGCTGTCTTAAAGTGCATCATGTCTGTTGTTGTATAGAGTGAGTTATGATTTTGTCTCCGTGTGTTTGCCAGAGGTAATCCAACTTTACACAAACTTTTACTTTGTGTTTCACATTTACATTTACATTTAGTCATTTAGCAGACGCTTTTATCCAAAGCGACTTACACGGTCAACAATGGAAGAAATTGGGTCAAACATTAGGACAACAAAAATAGTTATTAAACATAATTGATCGAAGGATAAATAAATGATAAGATTCTCTCACAAAGCCTACTACAGTGTACAGAGCCAAGTTTAGTTTATCTAATCTAAATATTTTAATATTTCATGTTTTTATTGAAGCAGATATATTATATACATAAAATACATTTTCTGATGATACTGCAAGCGTTACAACAACAGGGCGTTTGTGTGTATGTGAGTGTAGCCGAGTGGTCTTGTTTACTGCATACTAGCCAAGTGCAGATTTTTTTCATTGCCTCTCTGACCCATAACAAGTTGTTCCATTCACCAGCAGGACCCTTGAGAGAAGCCCGCCTCGATGACACCAATGAAACCTGTCATGTGTTAAAGGAAGTTGCGAATAGATGTTTAAGTGTGGGCGAAACAAGAAAATGGGACAACGAGCCAAATTAGGACATGATTGAACCTTCTAGAACTCCATCCAGGGTGTATCCTGCCTTGATGCCCGATGACTCCTGAGATAGGCGCAGGCTCCCCGTGACCCGAGGTAGTTCGGATAAGCGGTAGAAAATGGATGGATGGATGAACCTTCTAGACACAAATAACGTGTACTTGTACCCCTTCTGTTCGAGCTTGTGGCATTCAAAACGAGGGTCAGATCAATGTACGTTTCTTCTATGATGGAGAATACGCTTCAATACCTCTCGTACACTGTAATATCACAGCCATTATTAAAGATCTGTGCTTCAGCATTTTGTAAACCCTTTAAAGGAACTCCCTTTTCCCCATTTCATTTTAGGGAGATCAAACATGTAGACTATTGCTCTGTTCCAAAAGCTCCCTAAGCTGCCTAGCTGGGCAGCATTTATGGCATAACCGCCACGCTCAAAACAAAAAAACATAACGCCTATTCTTGAAACCCCCAATTTTGGCCTGATTCTAAAGCTACGTCACAGAGTAAGCAATCCCAGAATGCATTGCAAAGAGAGGGTTAGTGGGGGATTTGTGATGTCATCTGAAAAGGAAAGTTTCCGAGGCATTATGGTTGTTATAAAAGATAATATTTTGATGAGGATTATGAAGATCAAGTAGACTTGAATCTTCCCTGAAGGTTGCCATTGACGTCACATGATGGTCGATACTGAACACACCGTGCATGGTTCTATGGTGCTATCAGCCCATCCGTGTTCGTCATGATGTTATTTTCCTCACCTGTCACCTTGCATTTTACAGCTCAGGTGATTTTTGTTGTCGCTGAAAGATCATGCACTGATGAATCATTCACGAGAATGTGGGTTAAGAAAGTAAACTGGGTCAATTGAAATTTCACGTTGACCTGAAAGGCAGCTGCCAGTGTAGATGATTTAAAACTATGCTAATGTTTCATTTTGACGTGGTGCATTCTAGTTACAAATGTTGTTTAAATGGAACTCATGTGTTAGGGTTTTTCTCTGGACTCTATTGCTTGGCCACTAGACGTCCTATCACAGGGTCCTATAACTGCACTAATCAAGACCTGTTATTAGTGTTATTGTTTGCACCTGTCTCCCCATTAGGTTGCCTATTTGAGAGACTCTGTGTCTACATTTACATTTACATTTAGACATTTAGTAGACGCTTTTATCCAAAGGGACTTACAAAGAGTTTAGGAGCAATAAGCGATAGTTCATACAGGAGCCATAATACATTATGTGCCAATACAAAGTTACTGGTTTCAACAAAAGCTAGACCACTACCTGTTGAGAGAAAGATTTTTTTTACAGAAGTATTTACACAAGAGATGGGTTTTAAGTAGTTTTTTAAATGTTGTGAGAGATGTGGTTGAACGGACAGAGTTAGGAAGAATGTTCCACCAGGAAGGAGTTTTGAATGAGAAAGAGCGGGAGAGCGATTTACTGCCCTTATGGGAAGGCAATACAAGACGCCGCTGGTTTGCTGAATGAAGGGATCTTGATGGGGTGTAGGAGTGCAGGAGAGTGTGGAAGTAAGCCGGTGCAGATCCAGTGATAGTCCTGTAGGCAAGCATTAGTGACTTAAATCTGATACGGGCTGCAACCGGTAGCCAGTGAAGAGAGATGAAAAGGGGAGTCACGTGAGCCCTTTTGGGCTGTTGGAAGACGAGGCGTGCTGCTGCGTTCTGAACCAGCTGAATTGGTTTGATAGCCTTTGCAGGAAGACCAGCAAGGAGAGCATTGCAGTAGTCCAACCTTGAGATTACCAGGGCCTGGACAAGGAGTTGTGCCGCATGCTCCGTGAGATAGGGTCTGATCTTTCTAATGTTGAATAAAGCATATCGGCATGACCGTGTTGTCTTTGCAATGTGATCATTGAAGGACAGCTGTTCATCAAATATGACTCCGAGGTTCCTGGCTGTTTTGGAATGGGTGGTTGTGGTATTGCCAAGATGGATGTTGAAATCGTGTTGGACCGTAGGGTGTGCCGGAAACACGAGTAGTTTGGTCTTGGCAGGGTTCAGCTGGAGGTGATGGTCTTTCATCCAAGCTGAGATGTCCTCGAGGCAGGCTGTAATGCGAGCTGCTACAGTGGTATCGTCTGGGTGAAACGAGATGTAGATCTGGGTGTCGTCGGCATAACAGTGATATGAGAAGCCATGTGCCTGTATGATGGGTCCCAGTGATGTCGTGTAGATGGAAAAAAGCAGCGGTCCAAGCACCGACCCCTGAGGGACCCCAGTGATCATGTGGTGAGCCGTGGACAGCGAGCCCCTCCATGACACCCTGAAGGATCTGTCGGAGAGGTAGGATTTGAACCAGCGGAGGGTAGAGCCTGTGATTCCTAATGATGACAGGGTTGCTAGCAGTATCTGGTGATTGACAGTGTCAAATGCTGCAGATAGGTCTAGCAGAATCAGGACCGAGGATTTAGATTCCGCCTTGGCTAGCCGCAGTGCTTCTGTGACCGATAGCAGTGCCGTCTCATTGGAGTGGTTTGTTTTGAAGCCAGACTGCTTGTCATCCAGAAGTTTATTCCGGAATAGGTAGGAAGACACCTGGTCTTTCAGTCTTTGCTTGGTTATTGTAACTGTTAGTCATCTCTTGCATTAAGCTCTGTTGATCTCTTTGTTATCTCATGTGTTTTTTTTCGAGAAGCTCTTTTCATTTGTATTACTTTTGTTAAATTCACTGTGGATTCTATTTTTTGCCCAGAGGATTATTTTCTTGTGGAAAATAAATCTACTCATTATTTTCACGTGAGTGTCTATGCGTGTTGGATTCCACCTACACCCTGTGGCTCTGTGGTAAATGGTCTGAACGCTATCTATACGACCCGGTTTCAGGCCTCAGCCTGACATCATGATTTACTGTTCACTTATTTCAGATGTAGCTTGGCTAGGCAGGCCATGTAGACGCAACAGCTTTTGCCGCGAGAAGAGCACACACTGTGGGATTAGAGACATAACAGCAGGTGACACGCAGCAGGTTTGGTTTGAATTTCTTTTTAGATCAGTGGCTTTCTGCTCAGAAACATCCTCCACTATTACTGGTCTAAGTCTTAAGTTCATTCTGCTTCTCATATGACCTTAGTAATTTCACAAGTGTCTTTGCAATGATGTTTAAAAGTCTTTTTTTTTTTGGTAAATGTCTCCCATTTATCTAAGTGAGAGTTCAACTCATGACAAAGTAAAGATGCAAGTTATTTTTTTAAGTATCTTTTTGTATCTCAGATATACATATCTATGTTGGCTATATCATACGTTTGTCCTATACTTCTTACAGAAAAACAATAGTGAGAGAATTGTTGATCCGAGAGTTGGGACATTAAAGGAACAGTTCACCTAAAAAAGAAATTTCTATCACTAAACGCTTGTCGTTTCAAACCAGTATGACTTTTTTTCTTTCGCAGTACAGAAAATAAGATATTTTAAAAAAAATTACTCTTTCCCCACCATTGACGAGTTATCTCGTCAATAAAAAAAAAATACGCTTCCCCGCCAAAGACGAGTTATTACGGCAATCCGTGTTTGTACTGTTGTACAGCAGGTAGCGCTTTTACACACCTTTGGGAAAAAGTACAGAATCCCTGAACCTAGAACATATATGTTTTATCGTTTTTAATGATTGTTCTGAGTGTAATCTGGGCGGAAATCTTTGACAAAAATCTTAAATTATCTCAGCTGTTTAATCAAAATGATGCATTTTTGTTGAAACCTACCATCATATATGGAGTGTTAAAAAACGAACAAATGAAGGTAGAAGAATACGGTTTCTTTTGTTTAAAAGCTTTTTGACATATAGCTTGTCCATATATTCTTTACAGAAAATGTACCGTGAGCCATTAAAGTTGGGTGGAAATGTTAAAAACGCTGGCGTAGGCTGGCAATTTTTTTTTTTTTTAAGTCTGGCGGCGAATGAGTTAAGAAAGTTGTAACCGAACAGCCTCAGCCCCCATTTACTTCGAAACCAATGCAAGTGAATGGGTGCAGTTTAACAACATTCTTTAAAATATCTTCTTTTGTGTTCTGTGGAAGAAAGTAAGTCAGGTTGAAATGACAAGAGTAAATAATGACAGAATTTTCCCTTTAATATGAATATAAGAGATCTGAGAATTTGGTCTTGCAATTATACAAAATGTTTATATTGAAATCTAGATTTGTTGCTGATTTCCCTGTTGAACAAAACAGCATTGGTTAGGTAGGTTTTGTTAGCTGGTTAGCTGGTTTGTGCTGGATTAAGTGTCTCATTTGCTGTGTTAAATTGGTCATGAGCTGGTCCGGAGTTGGTTTAGGCTTAAAGTCAGCTTAAAAGTCACCATGAAACGGAAGTAGCAATTGACTTCTTTCCTGTATCGTGACGTATATCTGTGTGAAACGGCTTCTGAAATTAGAAAAAATGTAGGCGGGGCTTTATTTTGCCGCTCTCTTTTTGATTGGTTTGTTGTTAATTGGGCCTGGAGGGGAGGGCTACAAGTACCAGGCCATTGGACAGTGAGTATAGTCCTACCTCGTTTTTGGTGCTTATATGGTTTCGAGTCGTGGTAGAGGGGGGTTAGAAAGCTTAATGTTTTTTATTAAAGATTAAATGAATTAAATAATAATAATGGTGTGCACGGATAAATCATTTATTATAATCACTGCAACACTGTGTAAAACACTAAGAATTTTAATTTCCTTTAATTTGATTTCATGGTGACTTTAAACCAGCACATGAACAGCTAAGGTCAAGCACATGCAGCTTAAACCAGCACAAACCAACTACCATGTTTCAAAACCTTCCTATCCAACATATGCTGTTTTTTTCAACAGGGTTGGCACAAATTGATACATAAATGTGATCTCCTGTGAAAGAGACGTGTGTTATTTTTCTGAGAGAACCAGACAATCCATTGTTGAGAAACACATGTTATTCAATTTTTAAAAGTCTTTTCTATAGGGAATGGTCTATATTTTCACTAATAATCAGTCATCTGAAACGTTTCTCTGTGTTTTCTATTAACATACCGTCTTATTCTAAAAGCAACTTGTAAAAGTGGAGCTTCTCTGAATGCGTATCCAGGTCATCCATCTGTGCCAGAAAACACACTTTCGGATCTGCCTAGTCATTGTCAACCATCAGCATCTCAGTTCAGCCAGTGGTTTGCCAAAACATTTTCATACTTTAATTACTTAATAGTCCTTCAATAAAGGTAATTACAGTAAATAGTCATTTGATTAAAAAGGCTCTCACTGTTGTAAGTAATTTGTCTGATTTACAGTAGGCATGTCTTTTCAAAGCATCATTTTACTGAACAGGCAAAAGCTTCCTGTCCTTCACTCTAATACAAAATCCACTTACAGGATTTACAATCGCTGTGTCCACTGGCCAATCCCTCTAACAGCTTTAAAATATCAACACAGTCTGCACATTTATCTCCCATTCTTTGTCCTCCTCTCCTCATTTCCTGATCTTTGCTAACTATTTACGTAAAGCTTTTGTTTCAGCGTTAACACTCTTTTGCTGTGATGCCGTTTTGTGGGTCTCTACAAATTATTGGATTTTCAAATGCAAGCAAATCCAGGTAGAATCTGATGTTAATCCGACAGATTTGTTTTTTTCTGGTGAAACACAGTTGTGTTTCCACTCAGTGGATCCAAAAATGCTAATTTTGTTATTCACATGTCCTCATTTTTCTCAGGAAATGTATTTATTCTCATAATCGTGACTCAAGGAATGTGTTATAATGATGTTTTTGCTACACAGGTTTGATGTCAATGATGCTAAACACTGTTGATTCTTCTGTGAAAAAGACTTATCGACCACTTAATCGACCAGAGCGGTTTGTCTGATAGACATGAACCACAATCACAGCTGTAAATATGAGACAGACCACCGATCTCCACAGGAAGTAGATGTTAGGGGGAAACCTCAATAGACAGACCTTTTGGTATTTATAAGTTTAGTTCAATGACTCGCAAGTTAAATTGGGTGTTTAATAGGGATGTAACACTATTATCCATATTTTGTTATCGCAATAGTAAAATTGTCTCAATATTATCATGGTCAAACATAGAGAATGTTAGAAATAATAATAGACGGTCTGTATGGTGCAATTATTTTATTTTATAAAAGGGATTTTTAGGTCATTTGACCCTTATCATACTAGAAATCTTACCTCTAAGCAACTAAAGAAATGAGGATTCTTATGGCACATTTCCAACTCATCATTTGTTGTTTTAAATATAGCAATAAATATTGTACCATGGATGTTATAGAGAGGTATTATTGTATAGCTAGATTTTGATGTTGTTACATCCCTCGTGTTTAATGTGGGCAACCATCTTGAGACGTGATGTCACAATTAATTTGAGCGCCTAACACGCCGAACAGACCAAGTATTGATTTGTGGGTGTCTAGACTGTCTAGTAGTAGTTGTCACACTTTTTATTAAAATTGTCTTTTTGTCTTGGCTACCAAAATTATATATTTCTACTATTATGACCCAAGGAAAAGATCTTGCTAGAAAAAATTTGTTTTTCATGCTAAAAACATGCATTTTTTTAAACACTCGCTCTTTAAATCTTATAGGGGTCATATGGTGCGAATACAGTGTTTTTCTGTGTCTTTGGTGTGTTATAAGCTGTGGGTGTAAAGTAACAAATTACAAATACTCAAATTACTGCAATTGAGGAGTTTTTTTCAGGAAATGTACTTTTATCAAGTAGTTTAAAAACAGTGTACTTTCACTTGAGTAAATCTTTTGTACTGTATCAGTATGTTTACTGCGCTATTTTTCCTCACATTGTCGTCGCTACTTTATATGTTAAATTTCATGTGATTGGCTAAGGAGAAAAGTCAGTCCCGTCACGTGACCCGGTCCACTCAAACTGTGCATAAAAAACTTCACACAGATTTCAAGACACCTGCCACCAGGCAGGGCGCGTATCAAATGGCGGTTTTGCATGCTTGAAAGTCACTGCGGGAAAAGGACACAATATGAAGGCTCGTCCGAGATATGGAGAAATTTTGAGTTCCTGTATCACTCCCTTCGCCAAGTGTCATCCAAACGGCTATATCATGAGATAAAATTGTAAATATCTCTCCAAAGTCTCCACTTTAAGTGTTCTGCCCTTATAAGTGAGTAGGGAACATATGCGATTGCAACGCATGCGAAGCAGTTTCGCAAACTGTGCATTACCAGTTATAATGGTGTAAATACAAATCTACGTCACTTCATGGTATGATCTAACTAAGACCGCCCAAATGTATACGCAAGTGTAGGTGGGCGACCTGTCAATACAATTGCGTTGGAACCTGATGTTTCAAATATGGTAAGAGGCGCTACATTTCCATCACATGCTTGCAGTATTAGATTTATCACATTGAACCTTAAATCTTGGATACACATTGCATTACATCTAAAACAATCTGTAATATTCATTTTAGCATATGACCCCTTTAAAATATCTGTGTATGTCTCTATTTCCAAAAGTTTATTATATAACCGTTTTTTGTGTGGCGTGCATCAGGGTAGTAGTTACAAAAATGCTTAATCTTAATTTTTTATCTGGTTATGTTCAGTGTTGTGCAAACTGAGCAGTGTGCAAAGATCTAATCCCACATGTTTTTCTTGGTGTCTGTTATTGTGTTGTGTTGCCTAGGGGACTGAGAATGGCCATTTCCTTTATGCATTAGAGAACTATACAGCAGATGCACCGATTCAGATGATTTGTGTGGGTTCTTGTGGATTTGCAGACACCAATTTATTTAGTTTGATAGCAACGCCGTCAGTACATGCTTTAAAAATCATCCCAGTTTTAGGACACCGGGTTGGGTTGCCACTAGGGAGACTGAGTCCCCTTCGAGTCGACCTATTTACACGAGTCCTTTACTGAACTCTAACCAGACCTCTGACAAGGTTATTGAACAAACCTGGAAAACAATTTGACATTCCTGATACTGAGACTTTGAATGAATCATTATATGTTCACTGAATGGATTTTTATTTTCATTGGCATCCGTAACAAATTGTAATGTTTTAAAGTAAACTGTCTCAGAAAAGCATCAGATGAGAGCAATTTCTCAAACTGAACAAAGATTTGCCAAGAAACGTCTTCAGCAGGTCTCAAAATGAATCAAACATCTCACCCATTTCCTCCAGGGTCATCTCGCAGCATATACAGTAATTGTCACATTTGTAGTTTTTATTATGTTTTAGGAAACATTTGGTTGATATTATAACGAAAAATAAATGACAACTGACTTCTAGTCAGTGTCTTCTATACAAAGAAGTAACTTTCAATAAAACAATGTTACTCTATTACTCAACAAAAATATTGTACTACACCACATGGTACTAAAAATGACAGTGCATACAGTATGTATATACATACATGCCTTTCAGTGATAAACTGTAAGTAGATTTGTGCAGAAATAGGTAGCAATGTGTAGTTTTCTGCCAAAACGTTGAACGAACATTAAATCTTTATGAAGCTCTAATGTGCAGTGCTCCAAAATAGACACAGACAACCTGCGTGAGCAATCAGCAAGTGTCCTGCTGAGAGACATTTCTCCACGGGACACAAACAACTACCAGTATCCCGTGGACAAATCTGTGAACATTTCTTTCTTTCCTTTCTATGTTGTGTTTAAGCTATAGATCAACACTTCTTAACTCTTCCACCCTGGCTTTACTTTAGATATCAAGTGGACACCAGTGTTGCCAGTTATTTTAAAGAGAAATAGCTAAACCTGCAAATAATCGTTTTGAAAAATGTCATCTCTGACCATCCAATGAGTCATCTCTCTTTTCATTTGAATTATGTAAAGTCGGCACTCTATCTGTTTTGCTTCTCACCTACTATTTTAATACAACCAAATGCCCCAAAATCTGTTTTCATTTAAAATTCTCTTGTGAAATAGCGTCTGAACTATGCTTACTATATGCATTAGCATCTATAGAGGAAGCTGAGATTTGTCATCAACGGTGATCACTAGAGGTGCACCGATTGACCGGTGACAGGCCGGTATTTTATTGTTATCTTACACTTTTGTGAGAGGACAAAAATGAAAAAGGTTGATTAAGTGATAAAGTTTAGTTATATTTTATTATTTATACTCATTTTCAGTTATTTGGGCAAGAGAAGATTCTGTAATTTAATGCAGGTTGTAGAACTGTATTTAGGGAAATTGTAATGTTCAATAATTTATGTAATGATAATAAAAATATATGAAAAAATGTGTATTGAAGAAAAGTTAATGTCAATTATAGTTTGTGAATATAAAATCGGAACCGGCAAAATCGGCAGGTTTCACTTATAAGAAAATCGGAAATCGGAATCGGCAAAGAAATTGCAATCTGTGCATCTCTAGTGATGACAGTAACTAAAATTTGGTTATCATACAAAATAAACAAAATAGTCCTTACAAAAAACAGAAAAATGTGTTTGTTACCATATGAGTTCCGCTTTAGATACTAAATGGTAAAAATAATATACATAAATACTAATAGTATACACCAAGCAGTCCTAAGCCAATTGTATACTGTCTCCATTATGATCCGTTAAAAATTACATTACTATGAAAGAATTGCATTATGGTAGTTCGCTATTCCAAACACAGCCTCCTGTTTATGGCCTTGCAGACCCACAAAGAAGGCCTTGAGGGATTTCTAAATACATTTCTTAATGCATTGTTGTTTTTTTCGCTTTTCCCTACATCTCTGCCATGACCCCTCACATTCACTGAGGTAAGCGCCTCGCCATTAGGTAGTTTGTGCATGCGTATTTCTTGTCATCAAACGGCACAAAGCAATTAAATAGAGACCTTAGAGACACAATTCTCGGGCAAAACGAAATGAGGATGTCTGTGTCGATACATCCTCACGGCATCTCTGCCGGGATGCTGGAGGAAGGAGAGCCAGTGCGATCCGCTTGCATACGGGTGTTGAGCGCTTGCTGATGTTGTGGGATTTGGGAGAAGTGCTAACATAAATCATTCCCGTGTAATTTACGCTCACACTCCCTGTCTACTGTAAAGGTCGTGCGCTCTCTCTCGCTCCTGGTTGGTTATAGTGAGAACGGATGTAGGGAGAAGGAGAGTTTCATTAGTTATTGTCTGAAGTGCAGATGTTCTAGTCTGGTCTCATTCGACAATGACTCGTCTTTGAGAATCGCTCTCTCTCTTATAAGCCTCATCTCTTCCTTCTAGAAAGCCCTTCAGACAGAAGCTACGCTGTATTTATTTTTGATTTTCTTTTTTGCGGTGACCCATTTCTTTCTGTTATTTCTAGTCATTTAATTTCATAACATATGCAGTATGGTCTGTCCTGTTATCTACCACCCAGTCTGCTTGTCTGTCTGTCTATATATCAGAATTGTATTATCTCACAGTCTTCTTGAAACAGCCATAAGGGGCCAGAATATCACATAAACCAAGTAACGCCATAGCAACCACCTTATACCCCAGCAACGGCTCGAAAAATCTTTGATTCTCAGAATGTGATGAAAGTACACAATGAAAGTAGTGCATGTGTATTAGTGTCTAGTAAATGTAGTTTGTTCAGGCGTACAGAAATTATGGTCTTCACTAAATGACCTGCTCACCATGGTGACTGAAATGGAAGCATACACAGGTTTAAAAATGCATATTACACACACAGCATCACAGAATCATGCATCAGACTGACCTAAAAAAGCCATCTTTCCTGCACTGCGTCGAGAGCTCACATATGTGTAGCCACCTCCCCTGCACAAGTAGCACATTGTAATTGTAGACCTACGTTTGTTTTTATCAACCTTACATACAAAGCGACTTACAAGCATATCAACATTTTGTCAACACGCTAAATCAGGGACACCCAGGTTTTGACCTCTTATACTGTTGGAATTGTTTATTGTATTACCCATAAGGGCGAGATTAATAAAATGTTATTGGAGAAAGTTTAGCACTAATATGGAAAATTTGTTTACAACCCAATTGAAATGATAAAAACTTGTTTTTACAAATACTGTATTTTAAGGTGTAATAGCATTATGAGGAAATAATTTTGCTGCCATTGATGGTTGTTACATTCATGTGCGGAAAATAAAGCTGTTTAGATCAGAATACGGGTGTTTAATGTGAAAAAGAATGTGTTACGCAATTATGAATGTTGTATTAAAGGGATGGTTCATCCAGGTGTTTTCTTCAATGTAAAAATAGTCAGTGGTATCCCCAGAATGTCTCTGTAAAGTTTCCGCTCAAAATACACCACATATCTACTCTATGTTAAACATGGCCATTTGTGGCTGCAATGGAAAATGTGCCGTTTTTGTGTGTGTCTCTTTAAATACAAATGAGCTTCTACTCCCCTCCCCGTATGCAAAATACGGGTTATAGCGCTTACACGTGTGCTTTGGATGACATCAAGACAAGCAATATGGCGGAAAGTGCAATTATTTATGTAATGCCCTATCCAACCAAAACCATACACTAACTGCAATAAAAATCACCTTAATGCCTTGTTCATAAATACGAATTAAATGGAAAAGACAAAAACATAGATAGAACAACATATGCTGATCATTTGCTATATGTAATGTTGGCTATTGATGATTAATCACATGCATGCATATTACTAACAGACATAAAAACGGACATAGGCAAAAGCGTGCATTCAGATTACTTGTATATGACCGATATGTAAATGTAAAGTTCAGCAACCAGGTGATATAACGTTGTTAGTAGCAAGTTCTGCGTAACCATAATGTCTTACAAATGAGATATCTGTTTCTATCCGCTCTAAGTATTGTCGCACTTAGGACATACGAGAAAACACTGAACTCACCGAGAACGACACTGCTTTAACTTTCTTTCGTTGTAATGAACAACCTTTACAGAAATTATGTCGGTCACAAGTCTTCTGAACCGATGGGCGCGATGCGTTTTACCACTAACGTTACGACACAACACCTGTCTTTGGACAAATGTAAATTCTCAGGATTAGCCGCAAACATGTAAACAACAGCCGCTAACATGCTAAACACATTATTTAAGAAAGCCGATTTAAAACCGTTGTGTATACTAACTTACTTCTTCTGAAGATGAAACTTGATCATGAACAGCTGTCACTGATCCACTCTTAAGACATTTTTTGGGAGAAACCCATGCTATACTGACCCGCGTTGACTCGCCACAAGAGCTACATTCGACGTAAGGCGCCAGAGCCTGGTTTTCCGGGTGTTCCGACCAACGAGCCAACTTTAGCCCGCCTGAAAATGGCTGACAGCGTGTCTCTGGTAGAAGGTGGAGCTACGCGCTCTTAAGGCGGAGTCTGTGAGCGGTCATGGGCAAGAGTAAACAATGTGACATCAGATTGTTAGGGGATCCCCAACAGCCTGTTTTGTGTCACTGTTGTGGTTTAAAGGAGATTACGAAAAGAATAATAGATGGATTTGTATAATTATAGAGTGTTTCTGCACACACGCTGGCGACTCAATTTCTGGTAGATAAACATTTACAAGTGCATTTTCTGGGATTGCGGGCCTTTAACTCACCCTCTTAGCATCTTAAAACTGCACTGGTTTTGTGTCCATGCAATAGAAATGAATAAGTACTGCTATTGTTCAGTGCTCCAAGATTCTTCAAAATATCTTCTTTCAATGTTTTGCAGTAGAAAGTCAATTGACAAGAAGGTGAGTAAATGATGACAATCTTCATTTTTGGGTGAACTTTAATGCCACACGACCTCACTAGGCTGCACATTAAACTTGCATATAAAACATTTTTGTACTTTTGGCAGACGCGTTTATCCAGCGCAATTTTCAGCGCATTGAGCACAATTCACAGTCATGACACGAAACAGGTCAAAATAACAGAAAACATGCTCTGTATTAAATATCTGTAATAATGCAAAGAAACAAAGCCTATACTCACTTTTAAGAAATACAACTATAATATTTTTTAAGAAATACAACTATTTTTTATTTTTATTTGGGAAAGGTAAAAAAAAACCTCACAACCATGTTTTAACATTTTCCATGTGTCTTGTCATGCTGTCAGTCTTTGACATTGCTGTTGGATGACACTCCTGAGTTCAGAGAAGGATAGTGTTTTGCGTTACAGACTTTCACCTGAGAGTCACACCAGATGCCGCATGTCTCACGAACACCTGCTAAGGGCACTTTCTCTTGTTCCCGTGGTAACCTCATTTGTTGCTGCCTGCTCACCTATACCGATTAGTTTTTGTGCATATCCAAGGACACTGATGCATGCAGGCTGTCTCTATTTACCAGCAGCACCATGAGTGTTGAAGCAAATAACGCACCCAGCTGCGTACCACAGAGGGCCCAGTACCTGGTGTGGTGTGAATTAATTTTACCAGGATGTGCTGACTCAGAAAGCAATCTACAAATGACTTCCTACCATAATATATCTCTGAGTGGTCTGAAGGGGTTGGCATATTCTTTAGTATAAGCATCGACGATTTAGCCCAAAGATGGATATGAGTAAATCAATTCTCAATATTGCTTTTTGGACTTGCTGAATATTTCATTTTTTATCTAATAATCGCTTCACTGCAATATCAAAATTGCATTTTTATGAACATGTGGTTCTGATAGAGACTGCATGGGAAACTGAAAAACCATCTGCATTGTGGTTTACTCAACTCACAAATGTTACAGTTTTCTCTCACATGAGCCTTTTCTCTTAAGAGTAAATAATTCTAACATCCAATTCTTAAATGTGACATATACGAGCCTGCTGAATTCTATTATTATGTGATGGCTCGAGCACAAATTCTCTGTGCCAACGTCGGGTTCTTGGCTCTGATTTTAACAGTGCCATCGGTTTTCTGCAGTACACATCAACCTAGATTGATGAAATTGGAGCAGCCTCCTTCCAGTTAATATAGAAATTGGGGCTCTGAGGACGATTTTGTGTCTTTCCTATCTGATATCAGCAGCTAATCTTAAAACAAAACTAGATGAAGAAAGACAGACAGACGGCTAAGTATGTCAAGAATTTGTTCACTTTCTGAATAAGAAAACTCGTTCTAGAATGAACCAAACGGTGCCATTGCTTGCTGAAATAAATCCAAAACTTAAATTGAAAGAAGCTCCAGAGGAGATTAAGAAACACTTGTGATTAAACAATAATAATTTGTTTACACCTACGGTGATTTTCAGGCAAACATCCTGTTTTTCAGTACCCCTGAGCATTCATTGATCATTCTTCATTGCTTTTAAGTTAGTTCATCCATTTAAAGCCCACCCCCTATAATGGCAAGTGAAGCTGAGGCTCGTCTTTAAATTGGAAGGTACAAGCATGTGAACACATTGTCCCAGTGTCCGTTCTTCAAAATGAAACTTGGCATTTCATTCTTTTACTCTGTCATGAAATAACAATTCTCTTGGTCCTTTTTTGTTGCTGCAGGTGTCATTTAGAAAAAATGCCTCTAAACTATCTGCATTATGCTTTATTGTCCACAACTATTATGTAAGCTCTCCAACACGAGACATGGCACGTGCCATTTTGCCATTTTCTTGGATTAATATGTGCTTTAAAGGTCCAATGTGTAATTATTTTTGGAAGATCTATTGACAGAAATGCAATATAGTATACATAACTATGTCTTGATATATCTTGATATATATATGTCTTGTGTATAAAGACCTTGCATTATGAAGCGTTTTGTTTTTATTACCTTGGAATGAGCTATTTCTATCTACATAACCCGCGGGTCCCCTTGCTTGGAATTCGTCATGTTGTTTCTACAGTAGCCCTAAACGGACATCTGCTCAGAGTGCGTTTTGTAAATACGTTATCTCCTTCGACAAAGAAGTGAAAACGTGACGTCATCTTACTGTGTCAGCCACTGTAATGCTTGGAAAGGGAGGGGTGAGCGAGCTGTTGGTTGCAATTCACAACCTCACCACTGGATGCCGATAAATTTCATGAACTGGACCTTTAAGTCAGCTTGTCAGATTGAATCATATGAAAAAAAATAAGAAGCCTTTTTTTCAACCATAAAGTGCATTGATGTGCAGTTTCTAGGTGATGCTCTGGGACATAAAGCATGTGTTAACAACAACAGCACATACGCTATGTCTTCATTTATAAATACAGAGGTGATGACCACGTCAGCATGAACACACACTTCAATTGCATAACAAATAAATCTGCTTGAACATGCCTTTGAGCGGGGTCTGAGTAAATTTCCCTTGAGACTCGCCGCTATAGAAATTACTCTCAAGTCCCTTTGGGGGACATACATAGAGCCGTCAATGCACAGCATATAATGGATTGTTTTTGTACAACATTTCATAACATTCCCAAGCACAGTACTTTTTTGTAACTGATTTTATCCAATAGCCTTAATATGATTTCTAAAATTATATATGATTGCGCACTTAAATGCTATTTGAAAATAATTATGTTCACATGTCGCATTCTATATTTATTTCAGTCATATGTTGTTCTAATAACTCAGCCTCATTTGGTTTTGAGTCATACCTGATATTGCATTTCTGAGAATTGCTTTCAAAACATGCTTCCATCTTGCTTCATCAATTTAATGAAACGATGTGCTGTGTTTACCTTGCATAAAATACATCTGGTCGTTCATGCACCAGATTCGGGGCTCTGCCTTGTTGTATTCAACCATTAAATTATGAAAAGGACGTCATATGCAGGTACGCGTTAAGGACTGTTTACACGTTTTAACTCTGTGCGACCAAGCCATTTTTAAAGACCAGAAAGGCTAAAGGTCACACTAACAACTCTAATTCTACAGTATAACAGTAGGTGCTTAATTGATTACCTGATTGAAAATTGATTTTTGCTTAAGATGTTCAGAAAATCTTTAATATTGATTATAATAAATTATAATACTGAAGATCTTGCTGTCATTTAATCACCCTTGTGCTGTTCCAAACTCACATTTGTTAAATTCTTCCGTGAAACTGTAACTCTTTTCCATATAATTGTGGTGAATGAGGACTGCGTCTATCAAGCTATAATACTGCACAAATTGGCAAATAAAACTCGCCTTTTAAAGGAGACTGAGTCAATGATAACAGACTTTTACATAAAGTTAAAAGAAATCTATCTCTGACACGGTGTGTGCATAAATAAATGTATTAGTACAAGTTCAAAAGATTATTGCAAAATTACTTAAATGCCAAAGTATAATGAAATCCTGTTCTTGTATAGCCTACTCTCACAGCACTAGAATCGAACTTTATATCTGGAGACCTGCAAAGTGGAGGAAATACTTCAGATTGAACTGGAATAACTTCTAATACATATTGAAAACCATCTGGCTTTGCTACAGTACCATTTCAGACTGACCTGTTTGTGTAAGTACCCTTAGAGATCTACACTACCCCCTGCTGGTGTCTTCTGTGTATTACAAGGCCTGTAAATATGCTTGAGTCACACAAGTTCATCTTACTTTACATGGATGGTCTTATTCTTTTGGCTTTTAAAAAATGACATTATTACACTACAGCCAACACACAGTCTAATTCCTCACGGAGAAATGTCTCTTGTGAATAACTACATTAGCTATATCTAAAGTGTTGCATTGGAAATTATACTTTGTTACTAATATATATTAAAAAAAAAATGTATATATATATAATACATGTAAATGTAGATAAACAAGTTGCTGGTTGCAGAATCGTCAATTGTGAGTTGATTAAATGGGTCTCAGGTTCTATATCTATTTTTTCGATTATTTGCTTTTTGGAAGTATAAAATATTGGTGTTTTATTGATCACATAGATAGTGCAACATGTAGTGAAATACTTGGTACAACTTTTCACAGAATACAATACAATTACGTAGATTAGGAATTGAAATAAAATCAGTTGACATCATCAGCGCTCATGTGAACCCAGAGGCTCCAAAACTGCCATTTCGCATGCAGCAAGCCGTCAAGCGCCTCCTAGCAACGGTTGCTATGGTGACAAACTACGTCACGCTCGACTTGGTTGCCATGGGCCTCGTGACGCCATCAACCGTGTAAAACGGTGTAGGAGACCCCGGATAGCGGTCTCCATGGATACTGGCGGGGGGGAGGGGTGGAGTTTAGAGGAAGCGGAAGTGTCAGCGCAAGCGGAAGTGGTACTGCCCTGAATACCCCGAGCAGCGAAACGGAGGACAGCTCGATACTCCCATCGTTAAGAGAAACAAATCAGGACTCGAAATATATTTAAATGTGAGTTACACTGCCCGCGAACGCCGTTCGTGTGATATTGTGAATATTAGAGATGCATTTTGCTGTGTTCTGGCTCATGTGAGCCCCCCTCATTATTGTCAATGGCGGAAGGTGTCTATTGTGGTTTGGGGCTGGGTGCAAGGACTAAGGCCGAGGCGGAGGATGAATACGACCAGTCCCGAATTCTGCCCGATTGTATCCGAGTTATGTTCGCGGCGCGCGGTTCCCGCTCGATTATTATTCTAGCACGTAGCCGAAGTGTGACAGCTAAATGAACCTCGTACGTACGCGAGGGATTGCTCAGCAACTCCCGCGTCTGCCTGGTTGTCACGAATGCTAACATGCTAACCAGTTAACTGTTAATATACAGACTACTAAAGCAGAGGCCTTGTTATGCCAGCGCGGTTGTGTTGACATCAATAACGTTTTAAAACGCAAATTTCGACGCTTACAATCGGCGACGCGCCCGATTTAATTCCACAAGGGAATGTATGTGAGAGGGCGTTGCATCGGAGGCTAACGCGGTTAGCTCAAGCGATGAATATGCTGCAGTGCATTATTTACGAGGTTGAGCGCTACAACCGGCAATAATTAATAGTTTCTACGTTTATATTCAACAAATCGATTTATAGACGTGATATCGGTTCACGCTAGTGGGACATAATGGGAGACAATAACGAACATGATTGTATTTGTCGTCAGCCAGGTCGCACCGCGAGGGCCTTGATGCTCGGGTTAGTTGTAGCGACACACCTTTTAAATGCATTTAATGCGACGTCGGCACGAAAAGATCCAAACAACACGTGCGATTACGACATGTGGTTACGATTAGTTGCAGGTGAAGTAAACCTACTAATATGGTTCGAATACAGCGGCAGAACGGGTTGTTTACCCGCCTGACACCGTTACCTGGGCTTATTCGTGATCAGATAAGAACCGGACGGGATCGGGCAGCAGGGATCACGCCCAGGGCGTTGGCGCTCAGACTTGTATCGATAAGTTAAGAGGTTGCGCAGAGTTGACATTCCCGATATGCTCTAACATATCCCGGTTTACTTAGCGTTGTATTTGTGGTCAATCAATGACCTTGCACAAATGCAGAGGGACAAGAAGGACAGATCTGAATGGTGCAGAATACAGACAGTGTGAATTGATCATTAAGATAAAACCGAAGGCGATACGGGGATAAATATAGACTTTGGACGGATACAATTGCATAGTCGGGAGATTCACCTTTGGATGTGTTAAACAGACGTTTCTGACCTAGTTTTTGAATTGAGGTAACCTGACATTCATTAAATCACTGCATTGTTGAATAAATGCTGAATAAATTTGACAGTTCTGCATAGTTTGCATAACTCATTACATTGTCGAAAGAAAATGTATTCTTTACACAAATGTTACGGCTTACAAATAGTTAATCGGACATTTAAACTTTTAGATCTGGTAACCTGAGTTTATCATTCAAAAGAAGTTAATTCATTATATTGGCAGATGAAATGACACACGGCCCAATTGTGTTTTCGACCTTTATTGTTGTTATAAAACTATTTTTAAGGATGGTAACATTTGTTGTTTTAAAGATGTGCAATGATAAACTTTTTTAGACTAGTGCGAAGCTCGCAACTCTTCTTACTTCCAAGGATTCAATTGTGATGTTTTTGTGTTGAGCCTTGTACGCTCATTTCTTTTCCATAAAAAAAATAGTGTCGTTTATTCATCCTCATGTTGTTCAAAACTTGTATGTGACTGTTTCTTCTGTGGAACACAAAAGAAGATCTTTTGAGAAATGTCTCGGTGGAAGTCAATGGAAAGCAATATTGTTTGGTTTCCAACGTTCTTCAAAATAAATGTTGTGTTCTGTAGAAGTAAGAAAGTCGTACAGATTTGACGTTCGGACAATTATTTTAAAAACTGCGGGGTGTCTCTGTAACGCCCATTCAGAACACATTTTGAATTGGCTGTGAATGTTTAACCATCATCACCTGGGAAACTAAACACTCTGGAAGGAATCACAATAATTGTTGAATTCTTATTAGAGATGCACAGGTATATCAGCCAATGGTCTGTGTTGGTCGATAAAAGCTATTTTTACACGATCTCCTTGTTTAAAAACAGCCGATAATCAGGGTAGATATACATGTAAAGAAATGTAAAGAAACATCATCAGTTAGATGTTCAATATTAATATTAACTTTATGAATTATTAACATACATCTGCAGATATCACTCTGAATAATCTGTGGAGTATCAGTGCATTTCTTATTCTTATCCTTCATCTGAATCTTTATAATGTGGACTCATCATTTTAAAAACCTCAAGATTTTCATTACTGTTCTTGGTGTGAACGGGCCTTTAAGAAAGTAAATAGATTCAGTTTTAATTTCATGTTGAGTCACGTTGTGCCATTCTTCAAGAATAACTAAATGTTTTGTTAGTACCCCTGAATTGGACTTTATTGACCTTGTTTACTCTTTGACTGTAATTTATCTGATTGATTCCTCTCAAAGTCTCATTGAAAGACACCTGAGGGGATAACATGTAACAAGATACATAAACAAGCCACTTTAAAGCTTTTCCTTTTCATTGGGACTCTCACATTGTTTAGTCATTCATGAAAGCCCTAGGTTGCCTTCAGTATGACATAAATCTTGGTAAGACCCAAATTTAATAATAGTATCTGGTGCAGGTCAAAATAGGCACCATCTTGAAGGTTGACCTCTTTACAACAAAAGCAGGTCAACTAAGCACACTAAGCAATACCAAACTTGACTTATTTTCACCACTGTCACTAGGGGTTGAAGAATGCGGTAGACTAACAAAAAGTTCAATGTTTTCCTCCCCGCAGTCGCATCATGGACAAGAGCGACCTCGTGCAGAAGGCTAAGCTCGCGGAGCAGGCCGAGCGCTATGACGACATGGCGGCTTCCATGAAGGCCGTCACAGAGGGTGGCGTCGAGCTTTCCAACGAAGAGCGAAACCTGCTCTCTGTGGCGTACAAGAACGTGGTGGGCGCTCGCCGCTCGAGTTGGCGCGTGATCTCCAGTATCGAGCAGAAAACGGAGGGCAATGAGAAGAAACAGCAGATGGCACGTGAATACCGTGAGAAGATCGAGGCCGAGCTTCAGGAGATCTGCAACGATGTGCTGGTGAGAGACAGAGCGTGTGGATCTGAGAAAGTGTTGTTGATGTGGAGACTAGGAACAGTCTGAATATGGATGCTTGTTGCGGATAGGTTATGATTGGTGTCGGTGATTGAACAAATCTCATTAGCATGAAATATTAGGCTGTTTAATGATTAATCACATCCTGAATAAATGTTTGTTTTTTCATAGTACATGTCTATGCACTGTGGATATGAATTTTGTATTTTTAAACACACACACACACACCTATGTAAATATTTAAGAAAAGTATTAAATTTAAATATGAATAAATGTTTATATATAATGGAAATTATATATAAATAAATATTAATATTTATTAATATCTACATGCAAATATTCCTAAATAAATATGTGTATGTGTTTATTAATACAAAAAACGTTTATTCTGGATGCGATTAATCGTTAAACAGCCCACAAGAAATATTATCTAATGTAATATTAAGATAGAAAAAGGTTTTGAAAACAAATCACTTTGATGTTATACAATAGTTAAGTTCTTGTAATTGAATTTAACTTATTTTATCGTCCAGAAAAAAAATGTTAGCTGTTTCCCATAGTCCTGTTACCATTTTGCTGAAATGGATCTCATTTGATGTGTTTCAAGTTCTGTGTTTTCAGCAAGTATGTGTGCTGTGTTCTATTATCACGTACAGTGTGATAAAATGAATATTTGTAGGCAACAGCTTGCGTCAAACTGTTTTAAGTGTTGCATCTCATTGTGGCGTCTTGTAAAAATGTAAATTTTAAAGCTTAATGCCGATGTCCTCTGTTCTTTTAGGGTCTCCTGGAGAAGTACCTCATTCCCAACGCTAGTCAGGCAGAGAGTAAAGTCTTCTACCTGAAAATGAAAGGAGACTACTACAGATACCTGTCTGAGGTGGCATCCGGAGAGTCCAAGAAAAGTGAGCTCATTTATGTTTAGACATTTTCTTAATCTTGATGACGTCCCCCTTTTGTCTTAGTTATTTATGAGCTAGAAATAATTGTCTTGTGGTTAGATTCTTCTTGTAAGTAGACCTTTCGCTTAGGAGCTTCCTTAAAATATAGCTGTCTAACGCAGGCAGTACATAGCAATGCAGCTCACTGGCTTATAGAATGGAATTGAAGACCTTGATGGGCTGTTTTTGTTTTGTAGATGTGATTTAACATACGTTTTGTTACTTGCCAAATCACAGCCACAGTGGAAAGCTCTCAGAAGGCTTACCAGGACGCGTTCGAGATCAGCAAGAAGGAAATGCAGCCCACACACCCGATCAGGCTGGGTCTAGCTCTTAACTTCTCCGTATTCTACTATGAAATCCTCAACACCCCAGAGCAGGCCTGCAGTTTGGCAAAGACGGTAAGAGAATTGGCCGTTCTCCTAATGCTTGGTTTGTCTTTTGGGTTTGGCGACGTTGTGGATCAATGTTTTGTGTACAGACGATTATCTTTCATCTCTGTTCATGAAACCCAATATGAAACATTTGTTTTGAAGTGTGTTTGAGGTATCACGTTTGTCTTGGTATTAGGCTTTCGATGAGGCGATTGCTGAGCTGGACACTTTGAACGAGGACTCTTACAAAGACAGCACTCTGATCATGCAGTTACTAAGGGACAACCTCACTGTAAGTATTATTTTTATTTACCAGAAGGTCAGACAAAATATAAAATGTTACAGTAGGTAGAAACATTATAAGGAACTGCAGTGGTTTACGGTGTCAAAAGTAGGGCTGGGCAAAAAAGTCAATTAATTGTTTTTGAGAAAGTGTTCGATATAGATTCTTAAAAGCAGTGAATAGATTTTTTTTCATATATCGCAAGCACTGAACATTCATTAACGTGTATCTTAAATGTAAAATAACCTGATTCTGTTTGATGAAAGTATGCGACTGCTTTGTTTCAATATAACTTTTTAATTCACCATTGTACTCTGTTGTTTACTGATCTTTTTTAGAAATATCTAAAGGATTTGTATTAAATCTATATTTATTAACTCGAATCGAGAGCTTGTGAATCGGAACATCAGAATCGATACCCAGCCCTAGTCACATGCTTTCAGGAAACAAGTTTATTATTACAATTACTTTTGCTACCACTGGATTTTGGACCCTGGATGTAAACCGAATCAGACATTAGATGAATCATTGCTCAATTTAATTCTTTTTTCTTTCCTGCAGCTGTGGACATCAGAAAACCAGGGCGACGAGGGCGATGCCGGAGAGGGAGAGAACTAAACGCGTTGCACTTCACTGTTAAATCCACCTACACTCTTTATCTTACATATACAGCCCATAATTCCCTGCTCCATCCACCTCACCTCTATCCACCTTTCTGTATGACGAGCAGCATGAATTGTACCTGATCTACAAGTTTGTACCCCTCTAAGAGGCCATGAGCGACAGGGTGACGTTTGCTTTTCAAAGGCTGACTATGTCTCAAACATGTATTGTGTATTTGTGGGGGAACCCCCCCAAAAAAGTGAAAAATTATGGTTGAATAGCGAAACGATTTCCATCCTTTTCCCCATCCTAATCCTTCCTCTAACATTTTTAAAAGATATATGTTCTCTAGAAGATAACAATGCATTATAGTGTCTCCATTTTCTCCCCTCCCTCTCTTTTTTCCTCTCCAATAGTGTACTGGCGTTTGCTGGTTTTATTCAAAAGGTTATTAAACTATCCATTAATTTAACAAACACTGTGATGTTTAGTTTTTCCTCACGGATAGCGTAATAAAAGTCTAGAGTTTTGTTTCTTATGAGTAACAGTACAATTCTGTTGCGATCTCATACAGAAGGGAAGAAAAAGGCCTGTATTGTGACACTGACTAACACGCGTTACGCATATATCTGTCATGTGCGTCGTTTTGTTTTACATACGAAATTAAAGGGAATCTAGGCTTGCCATTCCATATCCGGATAAACATTACATCAGTACGTTACATCAAACAATCTTTCCTGAACAAACTGGAGAGTTTCCTAATGTGCTGTCGAGGAGGCAGTCGACATAGAGGTGCTGTTTGACAGCAGTAAAAAAATTCCTGGTTTGTTCTTACAATGTTACGGTTTTTCCTTTTCTGCGCTAAAATGACTCATCGCGATTAATAAAGATTGTTTAAGTTGTTAACGAGTTCAGGTTAAATAATAATTTGTATTATTACTAAATGTTGTAACAATAATGTCTAGTAACAAACACTCTTTTCTGTTATTCAACTTTCTAACAAACTCCCCTATCGGAAGTCTCCAAGGGCGATTTCTCCTTTGATTGACGTCAGTGTAATTCGCAACGGGCAAATTTGGTAAATGTGTGTGCTTAAAGCAAGAGATGAGTCCTGAGGAAGACTTGACAGTTCTACTGAGAAATCATGAAATAACTTGAATTTTGTTGAATTTTAGCATCGCTTCAAAAGACGCAAAATTGAACATGGCAAATTGCTGTAGGGTGAGGACGGCAGCTGCTTTTGAAGGTCGGAGAATATTTATAGGGGTACTCAGCTACTCACTCAGTGTCACAATACTTTGTCACATCATCATAACATTCCACTTAGGTGTAGAAATCATCTGTCTGATGCTAAAGACAACGTTCATGCACTGAAGACGATATCTTTCCCCTTAGCTGAACAAATGGCAGTTATTCTACGCTTGATTACAAAAAACACAGTAGTGAATGTGGAGCCGAGCCTGTCTGTATATCTGGTATCTCCAATTGCTTTGTTTTTACTGACCAGTATTCTGCCTAAAGTTAGCTTCTGTGACGGTTTCATTGCTTAGCGCGCACTTGGTTGTGAAAATTTAGACTAGCTTAAGGAAAAAATGACAAAACGGTAAAAAAAATACAACCTGGTTATTGACGTAATACTAGATTTGTGTGTCTTTTAAAAACAGTTCTAGTTTCACCCTACATGTTATAATCAGGAAATTGTAAAAGACAATTTAAAGTGAAATAAAAGTTTTATCAGTTCCAAGTTTCGCTGTATTGTGTCACGGTGTTGTGAAGTCAGTGCAAATCGGACTAACCTGGAGTTCTTTTTGAAGGCATTGTATGTCAGGTCACTACATTTGGTGTGAAAAATGTGAAATATCTCATTTAAAAAAGATCTTTGAAGGTGGTTCTAGTTAAAGGGATAGTTTACCCAAAAATGACATTTCTGACATGAGACTCGGCCTCAAGTTGTTCCAAATCTGTGTACATTTCTTTGTTCAGTTGAACACAAAAAATATATATTTGGAAGAGTGTAAGCAACTGGCAATTCTGAGACAGCAGAAAATGTTTAAATTGTAGTCAAAGGAGCCTCAGAATTATTAGCTTTTGTAAATTCTTCAAACATGTATTTTGCATTCAACAGAACAAGATAAAATAAATTGTACTACTATTGTAGTCAATGGTGTCTCTCAATTGTCAGTTGCTAACATTCTTCCAAATATCTATCTTGGTGTTCAACGGAACAAAGAATTTGATAAAGGTTTTAAACAACTTGAGGGTGAGTAAATGAAGAGAATTTTCATTTTTGGGTGAAGTATCCCTTTAAAGTTAATCTGTGGCATGATCTAAATTACCACAGAAATAAATCCATGCATTATCTTTTTTTTTTTATTGCATTCTATTCAAAAATATATAAATTTGGTATTACTTTAGTATAAGGGTCAATTCTTACTATTATCTAGATGCTCATTAGCATGCCTACTATAGGATTTTGGCTGTTTATAAGCACATATTCTGCATACCATATTCTACATAACTATTAATAAGCAACAAATTAAGAGTTAACCAAGCAAAAGCTGTAGTTAATAGTTTACTAAAACCAAGAACTCAACCTTAAAATAAGTGTGACCATAAATTTTTATGGTAAATCTTGTAATTTTCTTATAACTGTAGACGTGGTTGCGAAGTATGCGTTTTTCCTACAAAATTAGGGTACTTTTCAACTTTTGTTGCCAGATCTTTTTTATTCTGTGAGTTAAGAAAAGGGATTTTAGGAATCTGTTATTTATTTAAGGGCAAGGTAAGGCTCCACACAATTGTCAGTTGCTAACATTTTTCCAAATATCTATCTTTGTTCAACCAAACAAAGAAATGTATACACGTTTGAAACAACTTGAGGGTCTGGGTGAGTAAATGAAGACAAAATTTTAATTTTTGGGTGATGTATCCCTTTAAAGTTAATCTGTCATCTGTGGCATGATCTATATAACAGAAAATAAATCCACGCATTATCTGGTTTTTAAAACAAGTTGCATTCTGTTAAAAATACATAGATTTTGATGGTAAATCTATTAATTTTCACAACTGTAGACGTGGTTTCCATATCTGTTTTTTTCCTTCAGAATTTTATTCTGTGAGTTAAGAAAAGGGATTAGGGGAATCTGCGGTCATTTTATAAGGGTTGGGTAAGGTTTTTAGGGCAAGTTACTTCTGAAAACACACTGTCTTGATGTTAACTTCTATATAGTGGTTTAAATAAATTTTGTGCAATCCACAACACGATCTGTAAAATGTGTATTTTAGGTACAGTCATGGCATTTTTTTTTAGTTTTGGTGTAAGGGATGGTGTAGTTGGGCTAGTTTTGTCAGGTAGATCTTGCAACCCTGCTGCAGAGACACCTGCAGAGACACCTTTATATTGGCACCGTACTGTTTACATGAAGCATATACTTTCAAAAAGATTCTTTATTAAATGCTTACACCACTTTCTCTACATAAAACAGAGAACACCCAGGTACATTGCTTTGACACAACGGCATGTGAAATATTGCCCACACAAAACAGTGATAAATACAGGTTTTAGGTTTCTACAAATTTACATTGAAATTTAGTGCTTTTGACAGTAATAAACCTACAACAATACTGCCAAGATTGCAATGCAGCTGCACATGCCTTTTCTGAACACAAACATGCAGATCTTTTATTTACTTAAGGTAAACAAATGTTTGAATGTTGCAGAACATGCACCGTAGCCCTAGAACCAATAATTGTATAAAGCATTTAATAAATGGTAACTATGAACTTGTAGAAATAAAAAATGTACTTGAATCTATTGTTTATCAGTGCTGAATGAGGAAAAAAACATTACTTTCAACATTAAAACTAATTATGCCTGTAAATACAATTTGTATTAATTATTATGACCGTTTGAATGGTAAAATGTATATTTCCGAATACCTTTCTAAGCAATTGAGTTCAATAGGCGCATAAGATACTAGAAATAAAACCCTGTTAAATCAACACTGACTTAATGGACAAATTATAAAAAACTAGACCAATATTAACCAAACGAACACAAGGTGTAGTTCTATAATGTGGACTAATGAAGTTGGATGTCACACTGTTGACTTTAACAAATCCTATAGACAAAAATCCAGTAGTTATTTCAGAATCCAGCATCAAAAACAGACCTCTCTTGTAAATCTCTTAAAAGGCAAATAAACTCAATTGAAAGGTTTAAATGTCCACAAGAACTATACAAGTTATTTCATCTTCTGTACTTCCTCCAGTAGATTATGTGCAGCCACGTTGTTTGGTTCAACTTTCAGCAAACTATTGAGATCTTCCAAACAAGAGTTCTTGTCCTGAGGGAAAAAACAATCATTGACAAAATTAAGATTATAGTTATGTGGACATAAATATTCCAGTCAAACATTCTTCGGTACCAAAAGGATTCATATATTCAAAATCTTACTTTGAGTTCTTTGTACGCCTGTGCACGCCGGTAAAGTGCCTTGATGTTGCCAGAATCCAACCGAAGAGCCTCACTGCAATCACTAATTGCATCTTTAAGCATTTTTAAAGCCAGATAGCAGAGAGCCCTACAAGCAAGACACACACAGATAGAGTTACAATGATAGTTTGAGAAACGTCTGGCAATGTTTTGTAGAGTAAAGGCCAAAGTATAGTTCCCTTTTTATGCGTGTGCGAGGGACAAAGTACCCACAGGTCACGCATGTCCATTCCATTTATTCCATTAATTAGTTTAACCATACTAACTACTACTAATGCCCGTCACCACTGCCAGGGTATGGGCCGCCAACAACAGCTCTCCAGAGTTTAACCATAGACATAATAAATACCTAGACGCAGCATTGGCCACTCTGCTCCGCTGCTGTGATTCGTCAATGGGTTTTAACAGTTCCATATGCCAAAAATATTATATATAGTCTAACCATCTTCAACTGGAGCCATAACATTTCTGTACTCAACGTATCAATAATAAAGAACTGGAATTAGTTGAGAAATTAAACCGATATTGTGTTTGTATGCGGAAACGCGCAGCTCCACCATTCACTTGTATGTGTTTATAGTCGGCTTTTGCCCTGACCAATATGGCGGACAATAGCGCGTCTTATTATTACACATGTCTATGAGTTTAACCACATGTGACCACTATGTCCTGGGAGCATTGATCCAAGATAAAAGAAAACCTGACCGCTGTAGGCCCGGAAAGGTATGCAGTATGTCATAATGCGCAAAGCTTCAAACCCTGTGTGTATGCGTATGAGTCAAAAGCAGTATTCTTTGCAAGACTGTGCGTTTATCTGTACACTTACACGTAAAAAAGGAAGTATGACATAGGCTTAAGAGAAATATAAAGATGAATAAGAATAAATATTTCAAGGTTTCTGTATATTCTATCACTTTTCTGTAGACCTTATAGTTATGATTACTGGCTAAAGTTAAATGTTACATAATGTCTTTAGCATTTCCAGGCACTAAAATCGATTTTTTTGTCAGACGAACTTGACTGCCAGTTGTGTTTTCACCTGTTTGTGTAGGTTGTGACTTCTGTAGGGTCCTGACTGAGAGACTGGGTATATTTCTCTATAGCTTTCTTGTGTTCTCCTTTCTTTACCAGTCCATTGCCTTCCTCCTTTAGTGCTTTGGCCTTTTTAACAGCTTCAGGTCCTGGTCCTTAATAATAACAGGTATAAAAGAAATAACAAAATTAATCGTTTGTATTTCAACTAAAAACCAATTCATTATTGTAACCCTTGACGTCTATTTCACTTTAACCATGAGCATAATAAAAGACAGCAAAATCAGTTTGGTTTATCCAATACTTATATTTCAATAAAAAAAGCCTTTATTGGGGTTATGCAATTCTTGTCGATCCTGTATAACGAATTTATTAACAAGCCGATTTGGATAAAATCGGCTATTAAGTGATCATGTAAATTTAATGTACATTTTGAGGTCTCAGTTAACCATTCGAGAACAATCCCACTGGTTCTAAATCAGAATATGACTTGACGCATCACATAAATATTTTCAACTGTAAAGAGTGTCACTGAATTTAAACGAAACATAACAGTTTATGATCTATTTGTTCCTATTAAACTGCACAGAGATCAGATGGCACCCTTTACCTTTCAGCTTGTTGTCATTCATCCCGTTCTGTGGTGAGGTGGGGGTGGAGTTTGCGGCCTGCGCCAGACTTTCCTTAACCGACATGGGAACAGTGGGGATGGGAGGCAGCTTCTCTCGCCAAGACGCTCCGTCAATATCCGTCAAAGCCTTGGTCATTCTAATAATAAAAAACAGCTTGATATATATTCGTGTACATTTTTGTCACAATACTCTTATCATAATATTATTGTTTCTTTTTTATAATCTACAAATGTAAAATGACCTGTTGACACCATCGTGAGCAGCTGGTATATTCGATTCTATCTGTAAAACAGTTTTGTAGTCCACATAGGCCAGCCTGTATCTCTCCAAAGCCTCATACGCTGATGCCCGACGAAGAAGAGCTTTAAATCCGAAGGGAACCAACTCCAGAGACCTAAAATAAGTGCACATTGTTTTAACTTGCTCCATGTGGATTGACTCTCACCAAATTCAGAGCGTCAGACCGGACCAGATGTGAGCATCTATAAGTAGTGTATACAATAGTGCCTTGTTCTATTTTGTTGAACTTACTTTGAACAGTCTTTTATGCATTCGTTACAATTTCCATCTTTCAGATAGCTGGCCGCCCTATTTGAATACAAAATCCCAAGATCCTCCTTGTTCTTCTTACCTGAGAACAGAACAGATGCACTGTAAAACCATTGGAAACGATAAAATAACTTAATAATTTTAATAGATTTATTAGTTATATTGGGAAACGTATTGGTTTAATGCAAACTTTAATGGTCCCTGTTGATCTCTACTGTGATGGTGCTATGTGTGGTGTTATTTCAGCTTAGCATTTCCCAGTTTGGTAACAATAACTATATGGTGAAAGCTAGGCCTTTTAAGGCGGAAAGACTGAAGTCATTACGTTTTAGCTCTCTTACCAGACTTCTCCAGCAGCTCGACGGACTGTGTATAGAGGGTCACGGCTTCCCCGTATTGACCGGTTTTGAAACGCTCGTTACCGGCTTGTTTCAGCTCCGTCCACGACTGTGACCGCCGCTTATGAGGCATGATGATACTGTAACAACAAAAGTGTGAAAGTTTACAGATGTTACGTCATAAATGAGATCACTTGGTTACTAGTGTGTCTACGTACCTGTTAATTAGACCTTAAAGAGTAATTTACAAACAAAGTGAACGCCTGCAACTAACAATACAGTAAACGGTAAAGGAAGGACTTCCGTAATAGCTCGGCTCCGTCCGGTTGAGGTTAGCGGCTGTCTATTATTTAAATCCACAACAACCAGCCTGTGAACTAATAACTACAAGTAGTTGGTTGTGCTTTTAGAAAACGCTAGAACATCGTATCTTTTCCTGCTAAGCCGCCGAGAACCACGTTTTGCCGGCAGAAGAAACAGGCGGTGTCGTATTTCGGTTTCAATTCTCTCCGTGCCAAAGACTATAGATATAACAAGACGTTGCACTGGTGTTACTGTGAATTGGAAAAATGGCAACGCTGCACGGTCGATAGCTCTATCTTAGGAAGTCCCGCCTTCCAGTAAAAACGGCCAATCGTCATTCGTTAAAGTCTAACAATTCTCTGGGGGTTTGGCTTAACGCTGAATCGTTTGCGCATGCGCAGTAGTTGGGCCACGCTTAAAATGTAATTCACTGTTTCATTTGAACTCACAAAAAGAAAATACATCTCACAATAGATGTCACATGTGATTTTGGTCTGTTGTATGATTTATTACTGTACGCTTAGCCAGTAATTTTAAATATACCAGCGTTCACCCATTCAAAGAGATACGACTTGGTCTTGTTTGGCTGAAATATGTCCCAGTAGCGTTGCAAATATGACCGCTGAGTACGGAGATCTGCTTTAAAGGGGCTTTGTTCGGGCTGCTATTTGAAGATCGAGAAAGGCAAAGGCGATTGTAACCCAACCCCAAACATCTTCCCTGTAAAGAGTTGGTTGCCATATGTTCCCGTATTCCTATGAATCGTTGCATTTATTGTGCCAGAAAAGAAAGCGATTCGTGACATCTTTATTTCGCTGTAAACTACTGCTCATTGTTTATTGATATGAATAGCAAATGCACTCTATAGCTACCAATCCACACTATCAGAAAATGTCGTAAAACATACATTTCATGAATTATTTAATGTGCATATACATATATCATTAAATTAACGAAGAAATTGTCTTTTTTTATAAAGCAACATTAAAATGCATTCTTGTTCTTTTGCCTAGAATTGGACAAAATCTGCCACCCCAGTTTCCCACTTGAATTGCGCTTTCGCTTTTCATGTTCGTGACGTTATTTATTTTGTCTTTCGCAAGCATCCGTACTAGGGCCCCGTATACGCTTTTCGCCACTGAGACACCCGGACGTGCGTGCTGAAGGTCGTGAATTAAACGGTAAATATTAAGGTTGATACTTGTCTGTAACGTATTTTTTGAGGTAAATGCTGTATAAAATGTGTTAATATCATGATACTGTAACCATAATAACATTTGTAAAGGTTTTATTTGGACTTCGTTCTGTGAAGGGTAAGTTAACGTTAGTGCTCCAATTGTAATGCAAGTTAGCTTTCCAGTTAACTAACGTTAGACAGGGAGTCTTACGTCTTATGGAGAACTAATCCATAATAATAAAAGGCATTTTTATTGTATTTGAGTAAGTTAATGGCATACCTTGCTGCTCTGCGTTTTAACTAAGCTTATACTTGCTAATAAGACCGATTAGCTAAACCGCTAACCGCTAAACGTCAGTTTGAAGCTTTCATAAAACCCGAATTTGTGCTACGAATAGAATAACAATATTATTAAGCCAAAAGTTTTGTTTGAGGTTCCTGGATCATTGTGTGTCTATTTTGAAAGTGAAAATAACATACAATTTGTTAAACCACGTAACGTTAGCAGTACAACATATATACTTTACATCTTTTTGAAAACATGTTTCCTGCTTTGTTGTTATTACGTGGTGTTTATAAACTTATTGTCTTGTGTTCTCTTTTTAGGGATGACAATGTCACTAACAAAACCAGCAATGAGAGGCCTCCTTGCCAAGCGTTTGAGGTTTCATTTGCCCATTGCGTTTGGTCTTTCCCTGATTGCTGCAATTGCATTCAAGGTCAGTAGAATTATGTTAAACAGTTTTATTTTTTTTGGCTATTTTGCACGTTTGTTTTGTTCACTACTGTTTTATAAAAGAGGAGTCAAATCTTGAGTTGGTCTTTGTCTGTCATCCTGTGCATGGTATCTAATCTTATTTTCAGCAGATATTTTATCATTAAAAAAAGAGAACCAGACAATGAATGGTACTTAAGGGGGTTATGTTCCCCAATTATTCACATAATTCTTTATCAATACATCTTGTTAGATGCTAAATCTTAGCATCATACTTCCAAAGAATTTTAATTTATATTCAAAAAAATCGTTTTGTTTGTGTGTTTTGTTTTTGTAGTATGGAGTAACAGAGCCCAGGAAAAAGGCATATGCTGACTTCTACAAACATTATGATGCTATGAAGGAGTTCAATGGCATGAAAGAAGCTGGCGTTTTTGAAAGTGTTAGGCCCTCCGGAGAATAAAGTAATGTCATGTGAGTAGCCTCTGAATAGATATTATATTTTCAAACATTCTACATTTATGTACCTTATTCCAGTTGTCACTGAGGGCCAGCATTTCTGACAAAGGCAAAATTCATCACGTATTGTACTGTAAGAGTTTATTATAACAGTTTCTCAGCTTGTCTGGATGTTAGACCTTCTGTCATTCTTTTACCTGAATGTAAAACTAAAAGTTTCATTCCTTTTATTTACAGGTTGTGTGGTCCCCCTGCATTCCTGGTCTGGATTGAATCTTTATAAGATCCCTGGATATGAACATTAATGTCCGATGTTCGCACGAGTAAACAAATAAACTATTTAAAACTTCTATCACTGTGTGAAGTCTTATTTGAACAAAGAATATTTGGCTAAGCCAATTTCAACATTTCTTGATCTGATTAAAAAATCTGTACTGCCTGAGTTTTCAGTAATTGGTATTGTTTGATGTTTAATGGTAGATTACTTGACTATTTGCCATTATTATGTATCAATGGAATGAGGGCATGAATGCATCATTGCTTTTATAGAAGACGATCTAAAATGTCATTATATATACTTGCTTTAGGAATGTTTGTCATTCAGAGAGGTGTCACTAGTGATGCTAAAAGGATAGTTCATCCAAAGATCTTTTAATTTAATAACTCGTATGTAGTATATAAAAACACATTGTTTGGTTACTGGTGTTCCTTAAATTGTAACTTTTGTCTTCTGCAGAAGAAAGTCATAATGGTGAAGGTGAGTAAATGATTTTTGAAAGTTTTATTTTTTGAGGTGAACTATATGAAAAGAATAGGATACCTTCCAGCTATTAGGTTTCATCTGTAAAGATCTGAAGCTGCATTGCTCCAGTGAGCAACCAACCAACCAATTTCAAGGCATACAAAGTTTATTTATGAACAAAACTGTTCAGAAAATGTTTACATTCTGTACAACTGTGAAATGTATTCATGCAAAATACTCTTTACGTATACAAAATAATTATAGTAATCTTTGTCGTTCTAGTGAAAATTAGTGTATTACTGAGGTATCCTGTCACTCCATCACTTTATCATTATTCAATAGCACCTCTGTCGGGAGTCGCTTACAGGGCAAAGAGGACTTTTAACTTGACATGAATTTTCCCAGAGTTCCCTATTACCGGAAAGACTTCAAAAGTGTAGCGCAAGATGTTAGCCCAAATTGTTATTTGATTCGTATAAATAGTAATGTTGTGCAAATGCGAATGCTTTCATCTGACTAACACGACTCGTTTTGTACGGTGGGTAAGTTCTGATGCAGTTTATTGGTTTGGGTTAATATTAGCTCGCTGCTTTACATTCCTTCCACGCACCTTCCGTAGGCCAGAGACCTCTAAGTGCTGAGCATTATTTACTGTATGTGATGTTGATGTACATCTTTATATATGAATATTAGCTATTAAACCTACATTGTTCATACAAACCAGCCAGGTGCATCTGGTTCTTCATGTGACCTCTTGTGAACATAAAGTAGACGTATAAAATGTCTGTTGGTAAAATTAGTTGGCACCCCACAAATTTAACTTGACAGCATGTTTGGTTAACGTTACTGTCATACAGATTTTTATTTATTGAAGTATATTACATCAATGTAAATCTACGTTAACAGATTATTATTATTATCAGTAAATTACTTTTGGATAGTGTATCTTTAAATTAGTTGTGGATGTGGGATTTATTCATTTTATGTCTAGATTTTATTATCATAAACCATGCTTTGTTAAACTTTATTTTGTGTCATATCACCCACATTTAAAAAAGCTTTCCTGGCTAAAATTGTATTTATTTACTTTCTAGCTGAAACTTAAGTAGTTTTAAGAAGCCAACATTTGAAATGCAATGTTTACATTAACCATCAGATTTATGCAAATTGGCCAAACATATTTTATTATTATTGAAAATGGGTAAATGTACAATATCCAGGGGAGACGTTTGTTAAAACCAAAATCTAAAAGGTTATCAAGCTGTATGTTCAAGCTAAGTGAATTGCAAGAAAAAAACATGTGAATCAAATTTGTAGGAATTTTTAGCCTATTTTTTCCAAGCCTCTTTTTTTGTTTGTATGTATTGTGTTTTTTTGAATGAATTTTAAATAGTGTCTTTATCACATTTACAGGTGCCTATGAGGATTTGTGACCTCAATCAAAACGTCTCAACACTTCTCTTCTTTAACCCTTTTACTTAAAGAAAAGACTCCATCATATCATCCACATGAGCGCAGTGTTCTATTTCCGCTGGGCCGAGCGCCATGCCTGACCGGGATAGCACTTACCTGGCAGGTGGTGGTGGCGGAGGAAGTGGGTCTGGGGTGGGTACCGGGGTTGGGGAGGACGTAGGTTCAGGGACAGGTTTAGGTGGAGGTGTAGGAGAGGGTCGAACGACAGTAGGGAGCGGTTCAGCAGGCTGTGGAGGGGGTAACTCCGGTCCTGGAGCGATGGGAGGAGGCGGGGCGTTAGGAAACGGAAACAGCTGTGGCGGAGCCAGCGGTGGATTCGGCTCAGGCTTAGGATTCGACGGCGTTTGCCGGGACTTTTTGCGGAACGTGTGCAAGCGCGGCAAGCGTTGCCGTTTCCGCCATCCAGACTTCAATGACGTTACAGATCTTGGCGTCCAGAAGAACGAGTTTATCTTCTGCCATGACTATCAGAACAAAGAGTGTGTGCGCACCAACTGCCGATTCGTTCACGGATCCAAAGAGGACGAGGACTATTATAAGAAAACCGGTGAGCTGCCCCTGAGACTGAGGGGAAAGGTGGCTGCCGGGCTCGGGTTGTCCCCTACCGATCTCCCGTTGAGCCGTGGGGAGGTCCCCATATGCAGAGACTACCTGAAGGGCGAGTGCCAGAGAGGCAACAAGTGCAAGTTTCGCCATGTTAGAAAGGACTACGATTATGAGGCCTCGTCGAGGGTGGGCGTTGGATGCATGATGGGTGTTACGGGTGCGGTAAGTGGGATGGCAAATACAGGTGTGGGAGGGGTGGGTGGCGTTGTGGGTGCCTGCGGTGGGATGTCTGGGATTGTTGGCGGTGGTGTAGGTACCTATATGGGGATGGGATGCCCCAGCATGGGGGGCTGCAGAGACCAGGGACTGTCGGGTGGAGGGGGCGGTGGGAGCTCATTGAGTGGCTGTATGTCGATAGGAACCGCAGGTCATCGCCGCTACGATAGGGGTCCCTGTTCAGTCTATGACCCCTTGTTTGAAAATGGCCTATTTGAAGCTGGACCTGTAGAGGCTCCCGTGGACCACACAACCCTTCAGTTGAAGAGAAGACGTTTGGACGGCCTCCGATTGGCTGATGGGGCTGTTGGTGCACATTATGACCTGGGAATTCAAACCACCCTGCTAACCAGACCGGTGGAATATCGGCTACTAGAGGAGGAGAACGCTTTGTTGAGAAAAAGAGTGGAAGAACTTAAGAAACAGGTGAGGAAGTGTTGGTCATGTTTGTTTAAATGAGTAAGTAAAGCTGCAATCTGCAACTTTTGCCTCTCTATCGCTATCTCTGTTCAGAACATAAACTTGCCAGTAACTTTACATCAGTCAAACATTACATTTTTGGCAGAGTTTATTTGTGACAACTGTAATGCTAAATGTTTTTTATACTTAACATTTTTATTTATCTCTTTTCCCTCAAGGTGTCCAATCTCCTAGCCACCAATGAGGTGCTCTTGGAGCAGAACGCTCAGTTTCGAAGCCAAACTAAAGTGATGACTCTCTCCTCAACCCCCGCCCCATCCGAACAGAGTCTGGCTCCCCCTGTTGGTTCTGTCAGCTCCTACAACCATGGCATCGCCCAGACTCACACCACTCTCAGCAGCGCTGGTCTTCAGCCACGCCCCGTGACCCAACTAGATCTGGTGGCCCCGGCCGGTGCGCAAACTGCCCCTCCTGCAAACACTGCGCCCCCTTCAGCTCCCCCTCCGCATCTGAACCCTGACCCCATCTCCGCTGCCCTCGCTCAGACCATCGCCCAAGGAATGGCCCCAGCTGTTTCAATGGCCCCTGTTGCGGTTTCCGTAGCACCGGTTGCTGTGTCGATGGCACAGCCGTTGCCAGGCATCACGATAAGTCACGCCACCACACCGATGGTGTCATACCCCATAGCCAGTCAAAGTATGAGAATCACTACCATACCTCATTAGCATGGGGCTAATGTGTCAGCAATACATGACTCATTATTTGTGTGGTTGCTGGCAAACTCAGACTTTCTGTTTATGAGCTATAAAATGAGGAAAGTACAATTTCCCCTTGGTTTTTAGGAATTGTGGTGAGTTTCTCAGCGTTGGGGGTCATTTTGACTGATTTCAGCTTTCTGTATAAGCAACATACAGAGATTCACTTGTGTCAAGCATGATTCAGTTTTCTCGCCATGCTTTTGTGGACGATTGCTTTTACCAGTGAGTAAACGTTGCCGTAAAGACTCCTTTGAGACTGGCACCCAAAAATGCCTTTTTTCCAGACATCCCAGACTCCTAACGTTTATTATCACAAACTCATGTGAACTCATTTTGAAGGATGTAAATATTTCACTAATAATCATTAAGAATGATTGTGAATATACTTGTTACCTATCAGATTTAATTTGACTTCTTTTTAGTTTGTCAATTGTTTTTGTGTTAGTGGTATTTCAATGAGAAGACACATTAAACACTATTATTAAATCATTTCAAATCCGTAACAAAAAGAAATGAGTGGATTTTTGCATTGTTTTTTTTTCAGAACTAATTCTTCCATGACAGGCAAGTACTTTTCCTAACTGTTGATCAATTCAGTTTTGTTGAAAAAAAATTGTTGGGTACTTGAATTTCTGTCATCATTTACTCAATGTTAGTAACTGGCATTTCTGGAACATCATTGACTACCATAGTAGAACAAATATTTGAACCATTTTTTCTTGGGCACCTTTCACGACCATTGTAATATTTCCTACTATGGCAGTCACTGATGTCCCAGAAATGTTAGTTGCTAACATTATTCCAAATATCTTACTCGGGGATGTGGTGTTTCTGTATAAACGCGTATTTCCTTATTTTTTCCCTCGCTGGTATCACCCGCGTAAATTGTATTTATTTAATTTGTGACGGGATTGGGGGATTTGAGTTTGGGAATGTAACTAGTCTGGATACCGAATTTCGAGTAGTCTGGATACCGAATTTCGACTCCCCGTGAGATTTTGACTCCCCCACCTCTGATTGATTAATTCACTTAGGATGCTGTTTTGTGATTGGTCCCTATCTCTTTAGCCCACCCCCACACTTAACCTTAACTTTCGTAGGGTAAAACAGGGGAGTCATAATCTCACGGGCGTGGACAGAGACTAAAATTGTCCATTCCGCAATTTAATGGCTTGAAAATATACAAATGGCCGATCTAGTCACTGTCTAAATACAAACGTGTTGGAGTCTCTATTGAATGCATACACTTCATTTAACTAAAACCGCACCATGCAGCCTTTGCTGCGGACAACGCTATGTGAATTATGTAGATGCTCAATCTAGTGTCTGTGTATGGAAGTGTCTTGAGGTCACAGTATTTACTTTTTGTGTTGCAATTATTTCTGAGTACAATAAAATTAAAAGTAGGCCTAACATAAACTACTCGAGGGGTGCAATTTATTAATGCCATTTTATTAGACATATATTTGCCAAATCATCAATCTATTTTATTAAATATTGTTTAGGTGACTGTTAAACTAATAAACATTTGAACTGATATTTTCAAAACTGCCAGTCAGAATTGGGTAATTATAATAATTTGATGTTATGTTGTTAAGTGAAAAACACACATGTTTGGCAAACAGTTGTCTGTTTTTGATTGTAACATTTATTTAGTAACTTTAAAGACTGATTTTGGGGGGATTGGGCGAGAGTGCATGCAAACTTCCTTCTTTTTTTTCCTTGGCTGATCACATGCCTGCTTAGTGTTCAACGGAAAAAAGAAATGTATACAGGTTTGGGGGAGTAATTCATGACAGAATTTATATTTTGCGGTTGAGTATCCCTTTAACAGTCCTCTTTTCTTTATGTAGATGCTGTTCATTTATGGGAAAACACTAATTTTTTGTTGATGCTGATTCATGTTTCCTCTATTATTTAAATCCGCAAACGGATACCTATTTAGACGGCATCAAATTATTCAATGCCTTTCATGCCTCTAGTATTTGGGCCCAAAATAACTTTTTAATCCGGCTATGGAATTAAATAACATCCAATGAAATTGCAATCAGGAAAGAGTATAAACCCTGCCGAAGAAATAAACCATCAGATTATAATGGGAATCAAAAAATGTTTTGAAGAACCTTTGGGAAATGACATAGACTGTTGGTCTCCCCGGGTCTCTACTGATGATACGTTGTATTCTTCTGGTGGGATGTTATATGGTCGATGAAAACCAATACAGCACCATGAAATCCTACTGGAGTAAAGCCCAAAACACACTCCATAACGTCATTTTGTAACGCGTGTAATTGTATTTCTAATCCTAACTCCATTAGAATATTTTTTGCATTTCTTATAAGGCACTCTCACTAGTTAACATTTCTGGGACATCATTGACTACCATAGTAGAAAAAACAATTTAAACATTTTTTTATTCAATGCCTTTCATGCCTCTAGAATATGGGCCAAAATATTTTGAATCTGGCTTTGGAATTAAATAATATCCAATGAAATTTCAATCGGGAAAGAGTCTAAACCCTGCCAAAGAAATAAACAATGGGATTATAATGGGAATGTTATAAATAACCTTTTATTATGTTCCATTTTATCATGAATATATTGAACTGGGATGACTAAAACAGCGAAGCTACTCGTAAGCATTTAAACATGCTTCATGTCCCCACCAGCCAAGTTTTGCCCCTTTTGCACAACTGCGACGTTTTCTATGGGCGTGGATCTGATCAAATAACGGCACGGGCCCACACCTTGTGCTTTGAAGACAGAAGTACCATCCGCAAAAAGGAAACGCTACGTCGTGCCAAACGGGTAAAAGCGTTGAGGTGGGGGATTTCGTTTCCAGCTCTTTCTCTCAGGTTGACTTATCGATCTGCAGTGATCGGACACATCCGATCCACCCGCAGCCTTTCGCATCAGCCCATGTTCGGATTCGCCGCGGACTGAATTGCAACTTTGAATCTCCACCAGATGTTGAATTTGAGTTGCAAATCGCTA
This sequence comes from Triplophysa dalaica, assembly GCF_015846415.1. NCBI lineage: Eukaryota > Metazoa > Chordata > Actinopteri > Cypriniformes > Nemacheilidae > Triplophysa > Triplophysa dalaica. The sequence goes on along the minus strand of NC_079547.1, from coordinate 22,146,077 downwards.
CCCACAATCGCTTGGTAATCGTATCCTCACATTTGCGCAGAAACCAAAGCGCAAGTATGTCTCGCGCTGACGAGAGTCTCGAAAACGACTCGGATTCGGAGAAAAAGACCGAACTGGACCCTTACAGTCCGCCTGGAGAAATGGAGGTCCACAAAACTAAATTATTTGACGCCAAAGCGATCTTGTGGACTTTTGGGAAATGTCTCACCGCCTTATTGCCCGTCTACCTGGCTGGTTACTATCGGATGAGCACTAGTTTAGTAGTGTTCGGGATGATGGTTTATGCGGGATGGAAACACACCCGTGAGGCAAAAGAGGCGAGGCTGAGGTCCGCTATACAGTTATTCGGCGATGAAAAGGAAGACATATCCTCCAAATCATTTAGGAGTAGGAGAGACCTGCCTTCTTGGGTAAGGACGCAATGCGTGTGGCACGAAAGTGTTTTGTTGTTGATGATAAAACTAGTCTTTCAAGTCATTCGCATAAATCGTGCAACATTCAAGCTTCCAAGCATGTGAAACACGTTCAAAAATCGCTTTGAAACAAACTGAACGAGTGTTGATTCCCACAACGCGTTGTTCGTCAATTGAACCGATTCGCACAACTTCACAGACGTTCGCACAAAACCATCTAAGTGTAACTGACACAGTGCAACACAGACATTCAAAAAATAGTGATAAATAGTCATTTTGAATCATTCACGATATTTAATAATGACACACGAGGCTGCTGTGCATGGACACTTCGAGCCACGTCGGAAAAGAATTAGTGAGTCATTTGGCTTTTGGAACCTGTTCATTGAATCGAACGGGCCGAACCAAATGATTCAACCATTTCTGAATGCTACCAACGAGGTATGCGGTGTTTGCGGAAACTGTTGGTGGCGCTGTACCAGTTTTATTCATACTGGAAACCGCATTCTTGGCCAAATTGTGTTCGCCATACAAACGCCCACTCGATGTTTCTATTAAAACGAGTTAATCCTATATTTGGTCATGTCTCACCATCGTTGCATGTTGAAGAGTGTTTTTACAGAACAGAAATAGAACGTTCTTGCTTAACGCTGTTATTGTGCTGTTTTTCTGAGTTGTGTTGTTTTGTGTTCATAACCACATCCTCTCTTGAAGTCTGTCATGTAACGTTATTATGACGTTTTTTTTTTCAATGGAATCACAAGTCTGGTATTATTTTCTCTTTTTAATTTCAGGTAAACTTCCCAGATGTGGAGAAGGTTGAATGGCTTAACAAGGTAAATCATTCAGATTTTTTGCCATATGAAAAATCCCAAATCCATGCCACACGGCCCCGCCCTTCCTCGTGTCACCACAGCGGTGACGCCCATTAACATAAAAAAGCAGGATTAAAGTCTTCTGTATAATAAATACTCCAAACACCAAACACTCCAATGCAAATTTTCCCATCTTTTTTTTATAATACGGCCCGTAACTCCTATGTGTTATGAAGCTCTGTGCATTTTTGCAGACAGATCTGTGCTAGAGACTGTAATGATGCTGTAGTCTATCATAAATGGCACTGGACAAATATTTAGGCTTGACATTCTTTATGAGTGATTCACGAGGGAGATATTTTATCCTGGCCTAGATCCCAGCCCGAGGCAACACTTAAGAAACAGTCTGGCATGTCATGTGTCTGTGCGTGACTCACAGTGCTATTTCTGAAATCCGGGGTTTAATCATGATATGAAAAATGCTCCAGCAACTGGCGCTTAAGCATCTGTCATTGGCTTTAACCACAACGGGTCTCTATAGTAACAAACCAAATACAAATGTCAGAGTGTAAACAGCTGCGAGGGAGGTAGAGAATGGGCATGGGTGTCAAATGGGGTCAGGGGTGTGTGAACTGTTTTTATGGGATTTAGTTCTGTGTTTATTGTCTGATTTTTAAAAAGAAACATTTGTCTACATACACAGTGATGAAGAATTGTTTGAGCTTGTAACATTATTATAAAAGAACTAGTGATGGTTATATGCCGTGTCATACCTATTGCTTCATATAATAATTTGCATTTATTTTATATTTATTTATATATGCATTTATTATGTTATTGTAGATGTTGTTATTATTATATTTCTTGTATGTTCTTTATATTTAAATGCATATATACGTGTGTTTGTTTGCAATTTTGCAACCTTTTGCTACAAAATTTGGGAGATGGATACTATGTAGCCAATTTTAATAAAATAGCCATTATAGCAAATAGAAATAGAAAATGTTATGAAAATAATAATGCATCTTTTCTATTAACTCCTTCACCGCCATTGACGAGTTATCTCGTCAATAAAAAAACTGAATAAAACACTGCTATTACACCTTTGGGTAAATTACAGAATCCCAGAACCTAGAATTTATATGTTTTATCGGTGTTTAATGATTTTTCTGAGTGTAATCTGGGCGGAATCTTTGACAAAAACGTTAATTATCTCAGCTGTTTAATCAAAATGATGCATTTTTGAAGAAACCTACCCTCATCTACGGAGTGATAAAAACGAACAAATGAAGATAGAAGAATACGGTTTCTTTAGTTTGAAAGCTGAGACTTTGCAGAAAATGTACTGTGAGCCATTAAAGTTAGGTGAAAATGTTAAAAAAATAATATTATATTTATTATATATATATATATATTTAAATGCATATATTTATATGTATATTTGTTTTCAATTTTGCAACCCTTGTTACAAAATTTGTGAGATGGATATTATATAACAAATTAAGATAAAATAGCCTCTAAAACAAATAGAAAACAAAATTATGAACATAATAATGCAATACTACAATTAAGGTATAATAACATAAAAATATGCCAGAATGGATAACAGGGTTGCAGATTTAGTCTTAAATGGCCTCTTATGACTCTCTCTCTCTCTCTCTTTAGGTTATCCAGCAGGCTTGGCCCTTTATTGGGCAGTATTTGGAGAAGTTGCTGACAGAAACCATTGCTCCATCCATCCGAGGATCCAGCAGCCATCTACAGACCCTCAACTTTACCAAGATAGACTTTGGGGACAAGGTCATACATAACTTCTGTTACCAAATGCCAATATTTATACCATAATAACATTCCTGTATTCCAGTAAAGCATTCTTTTATCACATATTGATGCACAGTTTTATGGTGGCTTGTTAGATCAAGCCTTCTGATTAAGTTCCTCTGATGGTAAACATTCTTGTTTGGACAAGGTCAAGGCCAGACTGAAATTGTTATGATGGTGCAATGTTATAAGGGTCAATGACAAATAAGAAAATGTCAGGTGGTGCGACCATATATTAATTTAAAATAATATACATTTAATGTATTTAGCACTGAGTATTTTTCCCCTCATATATAAGAAATTTAACATAAAATCATGCCAAAATATTTTATTAAGAATTTTATTGAGAAAATTAACATTTATTTCTCAGTTTTGTTCTCTGTTTGTATGTTCGAACGGTCGCACCACCTGACATTTTTGGTCTTTCAAACACCAAAACTCAAAAAATCTATTGAATTTCAATAAAATGAAAAGGGTTTCTTATAAAGGACATATTGTAGATCCATTTGATATATGACATGTATTTATTCAAATTCTTTTTAGGAAAATAATGAATTTGGACACAAAACACGTCATTGACCCATAAGCCTTCGAAAGCAAGTTAATGTGTCTCTTTAACATTTCGCAGCCTATGAAGGTGGTTGGAGTGAAGGCTCATACGGAAAATGAAAAAGGTCAAATCCTGCTCGATGTTTACATCAGGTAACACATAAATGCATGTAAACTACGACTGATAATGAGTCAAATGTCTGCTGTGGACTCAAGGAGTGAACAAAAAGCCTTTTGTTGTCTGTGTTGTGTTTGTGTCTCAAGCGTTTCGACCTCTTTTGCAGTTATGTGGGGGATGCTGAGATAAATGTTGAAGTGAAGAGGTATTTTTGCAAAGCAGGTGTGAAGGGAATACAGGTACGTTTCGTAAGGTGTCTCATCGTGTGTTGAAACAGTAAAACTGAAGAACTAAAGAAATTAAATTTGATTTCTTTCTCAGCTTAATGGGATGATGCGTGTCATTTTGGAGCCTCTGATTGGTGACGTGCCAATCGTGGGTGCTGTGACCATGTTCTTCATTCAAAGACCTGTATGTTTCTCTAAACATAAGTTTAAACTGTAACAAGTTTCTCTAACCGTTCAAAGCCATCTTCTCATATCGTCTTTGTCTTGTTATTGTTAGAAACTTTTCATTAATTGGACGGGTTTGACCAACTTGTTGGACATTCCAGGGCTAAAGTGAGTTACATTAGAGATACACAATTCAATACAATCTATAAAAGACGAATACACTTTATGTTTTGGGCTTTGCCTCCATTTTTTAACACTTTCTTCTTATCAGTGTGATGTCCGACACTATGATCATGGACGCGATTGCCTCGTGTTTGGTGTTGCCCAATCGCCTCACAGTTCCTTTAGTGCCAGACCTGCCTGTTGCCCAGCTGCGCTGCCCTCTGCCCAGGGTAACACACACAAACACACACACAATTGCTTGAAAAATTATCAGTCCATTTGCAAAACCAGATAACTCCGTTTTTTTCAACAAAAAAAAAATTATGCATTCCAAGTAATATCATTCAAACTGCACTTGGGTTGTTTTGGTTAAGTAATAATAACTCAATAACATAATGAGTCACAACAAAAACATGATAACACAATAAAAACATGATTTCTGAACATTTAAAACAACAGGATTATCTGCAAATAAATTCTTCAATAGGATTGTTCACTCGGCAATAAGCTAAAACAAGTTAAAGTTGAAGCACTAAAATCATTAACCCAGGGAGGACATATTTTTATAAGCAAACCCTGTAAGCGAATTAGCATTTTAGGACTTCCGGTTCTATCGCCCCAAAGGGTTTATGGTAAATTGCCTGAAATAAGGTCTGTGGTTAACAAAACCTGTTATGTTTTTACTTTTTCTTCAATGACATAAAACAGACCAATTTTAACCGCTTGTAATTTTTTAAAGCCTTATTGTGTCTTAAAAACGGCGGTTGCTACAATGTTGCTAAAACCAACCACTTCCTTTGGCGGGGACGTCAGACGTCATCGTGCACCTTAAGTGTAGTTTGTTTATAGCATTTTTTCTTCTACCGATTGTATTTCGGCTTCAAAGGTAACAAATGTTGTGTTCATTTGTAAAGATTATCTTGATAAACAAAATGTGTAAACATCATAAACCTTTGCTAATCACAGAGCTTATTTTTTGTGATCTTCCAAAAGTCTATGGGAAAGTTGCATAGGCTTTTTGTTGAGGGAACCAAAACTTCCGGGTTAGCCTACAAAAGATGTAATCTCTGAGATACTGGATTATTTAACTAAACTAAAACTATCAATGAAAAAAAAATTGTTACACTTCAATATAGGGGACAATTCTCAATATTAACTAGTTGTTATTAGCATGCGTTTAATTGGCATATTGGCTGTTTATTAGTACTTTAACTTGTTAACTGTCTGAGCCCTTTTTGAGTCTACACATGAAAACGCACATTGGAACTAAAATGGCCGTAACTCATGAATTCTTTGGAATACAGACTTACGGTTGGTCTCATTTGAAAAATGAAAAGTAGCTGATTATTGCAAAATAAAAAATCATACACAAAAAGGTTTGTTGTAAAAAATAAATTAAAAAGTTTATGTTTTTCTTTGATTAAAAAATACATTAAAAAAATATGGATTGCAAAATGATAACAAAAATTCTAAGCACACTCTTCATAAAAAAGAATCAATTACTCTCCCTATTTAAATTATTTAAAAAAACACCAAAGAAATCTGTATTCTAGAGTCTTAGACCTTTCCAATGATATATAGTTGGTCATGATTTGATTAGAAATTACATGCACAGTATTGAAGCAAACTTAGGTGTCCTTTATACGGAACGTGTGACAGTTAACAGGCTACAGCACATATTCTGCATGACCATACTCTACATCACTAATCCTACCCAAGACCTAAACCTAATAACTACCTTATTAACTATTAATAAGACACATATTAAGAGTTTATTGGGGAAAAAGTCATAGTTAATGTTTTGTTAATAGCGATAATTGCCGTCTAGACTGAAGTTTGACCAAAAAAATTATTAAACTTTCATAGAAATATATATAAAAAAGAAAACCTGAAAAGTAAAAATATAAGACAATGAAAAAATATATAAAATATAAGTGAAAAATATGAATAAAGTATAATAAAACTGAAAGCAAAACTATTATCACTATGATGCACAAATCAAACACAATAAAAAATCCTTTTGTATCCAGTTTTTGAGCTCAAGGACAATAGGACAAAGTGTCAAATGGCATTTATGGAACCGTTTGTTGGTCTTTAACTAAAAAATATTTCTTCCTTTCTCTTGCAGGGTGTTGTTCGTATACACCTGCTGGAGGCTGAGCGTCTAGCCTCTAAGGATAACTATGTAAAGGGTGTGATAGCGGGCATGTCTGACCCGTACGCCCTGCTCAGAGTGGGACCGCAGACCTTCACTTCCCGGCATCAAGACAACACACTCAATCCCAAATGGGATGAAATGTATGAGGTGAGCGGAGCAGAAGTGCACCTGAATGGATTTATACACCGTGTTGTTACTAGACCAAACATAAGTCGGACCAGGCACAAATTTATGTACACATTAGAAAAAAGAATTTGGTTTGTGATCTGTTCTTCGTGCATCGTTCTGTGAAACATCACATGTGATCATTACCGTCTGTGCTGTTATTATAGCGTGTTTGGTATTGCATGCGTGTGTGTTTGTCAGGTCATCGTTCATGAGGTTCCAGGTCAAGAGCTTGAGGTGGAGGTGTTTGACAAAGACCATGATCATGATGATTTTCTGGGCAGGTACCATCATGTTTATCTGTTTATCTTCTCTTCTCATTCTATTTCTCACTTATTTCTTTGAAGGGGTCATGTCTTAAAATGTCTTTTTTATCTACTTATAGTAAAACTACCTTCACACAACAATTTTCCACCTTCTCTCTTTCTCAGCTTCAATTATACGAGCCATTATCTCTGTGAGATTTTAGGTTCTTAAAGTTAGTTTTTTTTTTCAAAGTTATAAAAGATAGATGCTTAAGTTATAACCTTTTTAAAGTTTCAATGTGTCATTTTTTTGGAGGATCTATTGACAGAAATGCAATATAATATACATGACTATGTCTTCAGAGGTGAATACAGACCTTACATAATGAAGCTTTATGTTTATTACCTCAGAATGAGCTGTTTCTATCTACATACAACGCAGGTCCTCTTGCATGAAATTCGCCATGTTGTTTCTACAGTAGCCTTAAATGGACAAACTGCTCTACATGATCTTCTTCGGCAAAGAACCGGGACGGCATCTTAGTCCTGTGTAGTGCTTTAAAAGGGAGGGGGAGGGTTGAAGTGAGCCGTTGGTTGCAATTCCCAACCCCACCACTAGATGCTGCTAAATTTCACACTGGACCATTAAATGTTGTTTTGTTTCAGACTTTACCCTTAAAATCAGTTTTACAAAGTGGGACATTGTAGCTGGAAATGTGTGTTTTTGATCGCCTCTGTCTTTTCTCACATTCGCTTTCATCTTTTTTTCTTTCTCTCTCTCCATCTCTCTATCGCTTGTTACTCAGGACAAAGCTAGACTTGGGGATTGTGAAGAAGTGTAACATTGTTGATGAGGTGAGTTTTTTTTAATTTAGAGCCAAAATGACTGTTTTCATAAACTCCAGGTAATTATTGCCTTGTGTCCCTCTTTAGTGGTTCACCTTGAAGGACACTCAGACAGGACGGGTTCACCTCAAACTGGAGTGGCTGACGCTGGAACCCAACACAGAAAGATTGAATGAGGTCACACATACACACAGGGCTCACAAAAAACTATTCACACACTTACAACAGAGTGTCACACATAAATTGTTCAAACGTGTAGCTTGAATTTCCAGAATGACGTTGGATAAAAGCATCTACCAACGTAGACACTTGTCTAGACACATGTCTAAATGTCATTGCATGCCCAGTTTAGAGCATTGCATTGGCAACACAAAGATCATGGGTTTCATCCTCCAAATGCATAAATGTAAATTGCATTGAATAGAAAGCACAAACATGAAAAAACGGATTATGAATCAAGTCATAAAGTGGGGTTGTCAGATGTTAGTGGGACATGCTCGTAGGCATTGTGGTTATCCTGTGGTTACTTTTCTAGGTTATCAGACTTCACACAATCGGCAGAAATTGATTCAGGACTAATAAGAAAAATTAGATCAAAGCCACTTTTCATTGTTATCTAATGCAGTGGCAATCAGACATTGTTAGATGTGTTCAAAATATGTTGTTGTATGTCAAAAATTGTACGTTCATTATTTGCGCACAAAGGAAGACATAAAACAAGGCACTTTGCTGTGAAAAGGTGTGGCCGGTCTGGAGCTCAGTTCTCCCCACATGCAAACAGTGTGGCAAATCTCCCCACCCAATCCCAGTAAATGTCAAATGTGAGCTACAGTACAAAAGTGAACAAAGCTAGTATTAAACACTTTTCCTGAAGCTCAGAAAAAACATTTGCATTAAAAGAATTATACCTTGAATGCCACAACCACTCGCACGCACAGGATACACTTCAATTCTTCCTCTCTCTTTCTCTCTCTCTCTCTCTCTCTCTCTCTCTCTCTCTCTCTCTCTCTCAGGTCGTAAAGAGAAATGAAAGTGTGATGAGTAAAACAGCAAATCCCCCCTCAGCAGCCATCGTGGCAGTGTATCTGGACAAAGCTGAAGCACTTCCTGTGAGTTATAGTCTCACTTCCTTTCCTACTGCACTCTTTGTTCAATGTGTGGGTTTGCGTGTGTGTGTTTAGTTGACTATAGTTTAGGGACATGCCACACATACCATGCTCTGCAGTTAACTACAAATGAGAATAGGTGTGTGTTTTCTTTTGGTGACCTACATACCCTGTAGTTTCCTTTCATGTTTGGCAGCAGACTGCCTGTTGCCCCTCTAAAGAGAAGAGACGACAGTCTGCAGAAACTATTATATGTGACATAAGCTTCATCTCCACTTATTCAACTCACGGTCATATAATTCAGATACAACACTCATACCATTTCCAGAGTATTTGACTAGTAATGCAATGAGTGTACAGAGGTCACCAAGCAAAAGCATGCTTGGAGTTTTTGTGTTGTTTTAGGTAAGCAAACAGACCTTGAACATGCATGTGCTGATGTTGACACATGCATCACACGTTTACACATTGCTTATGCTTTCAGATGAAGAAAGGCAATAAGGATCCCAATCCGATTGTGCAACTTTCAGTGCAAGATGTTACTCGTGACAGTCGGGTATGACACACACACACATTTAGCATTCATGCCAACCATTCAAGAGGCCACATGCCAATTCCACTTCCACTTAAACCCTGTTCTGTATTACCTCCCTTCCTCTGTGCTCTCTCGATCTACTCTCTCATTTCTCTTTAGATCTGCTGGAACACTGTAAATCCCCAATGGGAAGATGCTTTCACATTCTTTATCCGGGATCCAAGCCAACAGGACATTAAAATCCAGGTAAAGCTAAATCATCTGCCTCTAAAGACGAAACATCATGGTGCTGGTTTAGATCATACCCCCTAAGCCAAAAAACAACCTCTCTTTCTCGCTTTCAGGTGAAGGACAACGATCGCGTCCAAACTTTAGGAAACCTTTCGATTCCTGTTTCACGTCTTCTCACGTGTCCCGATCTGACTCTAGATGATTGGTTCAGTCTGGAGAATGCCGGTCCTGACAGCAGAATCCACGTTAAATCCGTGCTCAGGGTAATGCGTCTGATGCGTGTTAAATAAGGGCATTACACCCATCATTGGATTAGAAATGTCAGTTTGTGATGGTGTGTTGATGTCATCTCTCAAAGGTGCTGTGGTTGGATGAAGAAGCTGTTAACCTTTCTAACCTCTCCAGTGCCCAACTTTCTGCATCACGCCCTCAGAATGCTACGCCCCATTCTAGCTTCGCCACTGAGGTGAGCAGATCTGCTCTATAAGTCACGCCGTATAGAATTAAATCAACATTCCTGTATACCAAGTAGCGTCCTAACCATAAAATAAAAATGTATTATTATTTGATATTAACGTTGTTCAAGTTTTCAGTTCATTTTTATTATTATTTTATAAATTAGATCGATGCATTTATTTAAGAACTTAATTCTATTTTATCTTAATTTTATCTGTTTTAGTTATGTGCTATTGTAAACTTATGATATGTTTGTTTATTTTTTTAATTGATTTATTTATTTTAGGTTCAGTTTTATATAATATGATTTTTATTATTCATTTAAAATTATTTGTATAATTATTCTATTTATTTTCAGTTAATTATTTTAGTGACTTTATTTAAACTTATTTCAGTTTATTCCTAATGCAAGATTTTCAGTTTCGAAAAGTTAGAAAGTTAGCTCAGGTTTTTCAAACAATATTTAGACTGATATTTTACTTCAATAAACAGACATTTCTTCTGTTTTATTGCAGTTTTATTCATATTTTAAATTAGCTTCATTTAAATTTTTGGTTAATCTTACCTCATTTTATTTAAATACATTAATTTATTTAAGAACTTAATATTTATTTTATTTTGTTATGTGCTTTTGTCATTTTATTATTTGTTTTTTTATTTTTTACATTGATGGATTTATTTTAATTTCAGTTGTATTATATAACATTTTAAATATCATTTTATATTTATTATTATAATTATTTATTTATTTTCTGATATAATTTTAGTGATTTAAACAATCTTTTTATTTATTTCAGTTCATTCCTAATCCAGCATTTCTAATATTTAGAAAGTTAATTTTTAAGCTTTTATTTTATTTTAATAAACAGAAATGTTTTAATAGTTTTGACTTTGACTCCGGCTCCAAGATGCTACTTCAAAAACATGTATTTTTTCAATAAATCAAGTAAATCAATTATTTCCCCTTGTATTTTCTCTTTCTCCAGGGGCTGCTGCGTATTCTTCTTGTTGAGGGTCAAAATCTGGTTCCCAAGGACAACATGATGGGCGGAATGGTGAAGGGGAAGAGCGACCCCTACGTCAAAATCCAGATTGGAGGTGAAACCTTTAAAAGTCAAGTCATTAAGGAAAATCTCAACCCCACCTGGAATGAGATGTATGAGGTAGGAATGCTAGAAGAGGATATGTTAATGCCAATAATCTACATTTGTAAACAAGTATTTATAACATGAAACTACATTTTATTTTAAAGGTGGTTTTGACGGAGCTTCCCGGTCAAGAGTTGTCCTTAGAGGTTTTCGATAAGGACATGGACATGAAAGATGATTTTATGGGCAGGTATAAACGCTGCTATCAGTAAATCCTGTAAGAGCTCTCAGAGGTGATCTGCATTATTTAGATGTACTGCTTCTTCTTGTAGGCTGAAGATCAATCTGAGTGAAATTATCAGCTCTCAGTACATCAATGAGGTGAGTTCATGCATTATTGTATTAATAAGTACAAACATAAATTGAACCCGTTATAAATAGGAAGAAATGGCATTACAATGTTGATATGAATTCTGTGGCAGTGGTTTACTCTGAATGACGTCAAGCGTGGTCGTGTTCTGCTGGCTCTGGAATGGCTACCTACAGTAACACAACCAGAGAAACTTCAGCAGGTCTGCCGAACATCTCATACTTTCTCTTTTACTCCACGGGGCTTAAAATGACTCGAAGGTAACGGTTAATCTATGTGGGTTTAACCTCAGGTGTTGCAGTACCAGTCCAAAAGCACATTTGCGAATAAGGCCGTGCCAACTGCAGCTCTCCTGTTTGTGTATGTGGACCGCGCCCACGAGCTTCCTGTGAGTAATATCACAAATCTCCTTTAAATATCAATTGGTTCTCTTATAAGAAAATGAAGAGTTTTGCTGAAATCTGCTTTTTGGATGTGAAGAAAATTTCATAAAAAGACCCTGGTAGTCTTAACTATACCTTCTCTGGAGTTTTAGAGCATATTTCAAGAATGTCTCAAACTAGTCCAGAGTCATTTTATAGCTACTACTGTATGTCACATTTTTTTCTGATTTTTAATAAGAATAATCTTAAAAAGTTTCTTTAGTTTTGAAAGAGAAACAGCCGAGCGATTCATTTTCTCTCTTGGATTGCATTCAATTTCGTAATATACTGTCACACATATTTCGTTTAAAATAATGTACTGCTTTTTTAGTTGTTACGTAAAGCTTCAGTCTGAAACTTTTTAGTTAAAAATGAACAAACACTTCAACATAAAACACTTTTAAACTTATTACTCTGTTAAATAAATACAGCCATGGGAAAAAATTAAGAGACCATTCCATATTTTCATTTAATCAGCATTCCATGTCCGCGCGGTCTCAATCTTTGCTGTTTGACCCGTTTTTCCAGTTTTAATTTACTGTAAATAAATGCAAGTAGAAACACTATTTGTATTTGAATTTTGGGAGAAACATTGTTTAATAAATATTGTTAAGACTTTGAAATGCTCTCCAATTTTTTTCCACGCCTGTATTTTTGTGTTTTGTTTAGTTAAAGAAGAGCGGAAAGGAACCGAAGGTTGGAGCTGAGCTGATTTTAGGAGGATCATCTCAAAAAACCACGGTAAAACACCATTTTACATATACAGTTATTCCGAATAACTTTGATTAATGGACTTTTGGAATGTGGAATGTTTATTAAATGTTCTCTTTCTTTTATCTGACGTTTGTGTGATACAGGTCAGCGATCGATCCAGTTCTCCCCAGTGGGACGAGGCATTTCACTTCCTGGTTCGAAACCCACTAAAAGAAGACCTTGTTGTGAAGGTGAGCAATCACATCACATTTCCGATATATATCTGTAATATTTTTAGTATTGTTAGTTCCAGCTTCTAAATGATTTACTCACAACATATCAGACGGTAATTTGACTTCCTGAATCACATTATGTTTCCAAAGTTTTGAAATAATCAATAATTGTAAAGTTTGGTTTCCCGGCGGAACCGTCTCCTCCTCTCCACCGCTGTAAACATCTCAACCTGTCTCTCTACTGTCTGACCTCACTTTTATCTCCAGCTATCCCACTGTTGGGATTTCTCTCTGGGATCTGTGGTGATTCCGATCAAAGAGCTTCTGTCAGAACCGGATCTGATTCTCGACCAGTGGCTGAATCTGGATGGGGCTTCGCCCGATAGTCAGATTTTGCTCAGAGCTCAACTCAAGGTGAAAATACATTTACATTCTACCATTTTATATATTTATTTAGTCGCTGTTGGTGCACACTTAGTATCTCAAAACACAATTTTATTTATTTTTTGAACACTGTTGTCAAAGTTGACAAGCTCTTTTTATTGCGTGTCATTTGATACATTTTTGCAAAACTCATAGACAAACATGGGTAATGATTTATCAAGAAAGAAAGAAAAATCGCAAAATATGGAGATATTAGGTTTTTGTCTAACAGTACAAAAATATATTACTGACTATTAAGCAGATTTACCTGAACGAAAACTTTTGTTGTCATTAACTTTTCTCATTCCTAACCTGAATTATGTTTTTTAAAATATAAAACATGACGTGTAACATAGAAGGACCATCAAAATACAAATCTACAAGTTTTATTCTGAACAAAACATCCAGTAATCTATATTCATATGTATGAAAAGATTTATGCACATGATAACACAATTTTTTTAAATATTGTCACTATTTGTGACTCTGGATCACAAAACCAGTCTTAAGCAGTGTTGGGTGTAACTAGTTACTAAGTAATTAGTTACTGTAATTTAATTACTTTTCCCTTGAAAAAGTAAAGTAAGGGATTACTCATATGTTTTCTGTAATTTAAATACAGTTACTTTTGATGTAATTAAACTAAATACTTTGTTAAATATATGCGTGTGCAATAGTGTAATTGACTTCAAAATTCAAGTCTTACTTTAAAATCTGTGCTTTAATGTATAATTCTCACATTTGTAATACTTTGGTCAGTTAATAATATTATTTGAATGAATTCAATAAGACGTTCCATGTCTATTCTTGAATAACTTAACTAATCAAGGTTGATGTAGGATATAGAAAGTAATTAGTAATGAGTAACTAAATACTTTTCGGACAGAGTAATGTGGACAGTAATCTAATTACACTATTGAATATGTAATGAGTAACTAGTAATTAATTACTTTTTCAGAGTAACTTACCCAACACTGGTCTTAAGTAGCACGGGAACATTTTTAGTAAAAGCCAAAAATACATTGTATGGGTCAATTTTATCGATTTTTCTTTTATGCCAGATATTATAAGGATATCAATTAAAAATCATGTTCCATTAAGATGTTTTGTACATTTTCAACCCGAAATATATAAAAACTATATTTTTGTGAGTGGATGGGCTGCTTCAGTGCCTCTGATTAACAACTTCATAGGCAATTTTCTCAATATTTAGATTTTTTGCACCCTTTGATTCCAGAGTAGTACACTGTTGTATCTCCACCAGATATTGTCCTATCCTAACAACCCATACATCAATAAAAAGCTTAATTATTCAACTTTAATTTGATGTAATAAATTGACCCATAAGAGTGGTTTTCGTTGTCAAGGGTCACATTTTTATTTTCGGATCTTAAGACCATTTGTTATGTTTTGCACTCAATACTCAGTTGCTTTTCTCGTAGATTCTTTGCCCGAATGTGACGGAGAGTTTGGTGGACCAGGATGAACAGATTAAACGTCCAGGAACCTCCAGCATCAAAAGAAAACAGGAGGAGTTAGTGCAAAAGTGAGAGATTAACCCACAACCGTCACATTAAATCCAGCACCCATCAGTGTTGTGACTGTGTGTATCTGCGTTATGTTTCAGGTCTAATGTGGAAGAGGTCCCAGAACCCCCTGTCACCACCCCAGTGCCTGTCCCAGATGAAGAGAAGGAGGTCACAGATGTCCCAGAGGTATCCAGTTCAGATGACCTTCGACCCTCGCACACCAGCCCTGACCCCAGTTTCGGTCAAGAGGTGAGAAAAATTGAAAGAATTGCTTAACCAATGATAACATTCTGTTATTATTTACAATTGTAGCAAGGTGAATAACACATGTTTGTGCAGGGAATGCTCCGCCTCCATCTGCTTGAGGCTGAAAATCTGGTTGCCAAGGACAACAAGATGGGCGGAATGGTGAAAGGAAAGAGCGATCCCTATGTCAAGACCCAGATTGGAAACGCGACCTTTAAGAGTCACGTGATTAAAGAAAAACTCAACCCTATCTGGAACGAGATGTATGAGGTAAGGTGCCGGTGTTTAGTTGTGTACTCGTGTTAAAGTATTTACACTAACATGTTTTAAATGTGTTTCCAAGCTGGTTTTGACCTCAGATGCGACCTCGGACGTTCTTGTGGAGGTGTTTGATAAGGACATGGATAAGGATGACTTTTTAGGGAGGTATGTGGAACAAACCCAAAGAAACATCTCTGCTTTCATTTACCTTTGCATTAAGTCATTTAATTGACTTGTGAACGAACGTCTTTATAGGGTGAAGATAAGCTTACAGGATATAATCCGATCTCAGTTGACGGACCAGGTGAGCATTTGGTGTTGTTAATATTCTGTGTTTAAATTGTTAATTTTTGGAGATGTAATGTTTTTGATTCTATGTTTTATGTCATATAATGTTTTTTTTGTTATTCTGGCAGTGGTTCACTTTGAGTGATGTCAAACATGGCCGTGTTCATTTGATTCTGGAGTGGCTTCCCACAGTAACCCAACCAGAGAGACTGCAAAAGGTACAAAATAATAAGTTTATTTTACTATTTTACTTTCAATTTAATTTACTTCCACTTTTTTATTTTTATTTTCTATTCTCTCTCGGTCTAGGCTATGCAGTTGCAGTCAGCGCATTCATACCAGAACAAATCTGTCCCATCAGCAGCGCTGCTTTACATCCTCATGGAGAGAGCACACGCCCTGCCGGTACATCCCACAAACACAGAATGATATTCTATCACAAACTGTGACTTTTCCTCACGTCATTTATGTTTGGCTTTCCACGTGTAGCTGAAAAAGAGCGGGAAGGAGCCCAGGGCAGCCGCAGAGCTGGTTCTACGTGATATTTCTTATAAAACCAAGGTGGGATTTGGTGCTTTTCAGAGAGATCAAGAATTTTGGTTCAATTCTGATCATAATTAAAGATTCTGTTCTGGTCTTTGAAGGTCTGTGAGCGCTCCGTCTCTCCTCAGTGGAGTGAAGCATTTTACTTCCCGGTTATGGACCCTAAGGAAGAGATTCTTATTATAAAGGTAAATAAACGTGATGCTTATTCACAAAGCTGTTTACAGTTTAGGGTCATGTATAATGACTTTCTTTTACTATTGTTAGATAGAAAACTCATTGAAACTGTGGAAAACACACATGTATATATGCGAATTATTAATTTGGATGTAACAAAATAAGAAAGAAATGTTTTAACATCTTCAGTGTTGTCACCTTTTGCGTAATATTTGCAGAATTTATCAGCCTACTTCTTGAGGTCTGACCCTAAAATATTAAAAGAGTTTATATCTAGTCTGGTCTCTTAGCCTTTTTTTCATTGTTCAGTCGAACTAATATATTTGCAACATTTTTTGTTTGTAGTTTGTTTAACCTTCAGTCTGCACAATTATATTGTATAGAAAATCTATTTTAAAATATTAAAGCATCTGTTCTTAGATTCAAGGGTCAAGAGATTCATTTTACTTTCGGTCAAGAGACCCTAAACTTTTTGAAAGTTAAGTTTGTGTTAAGTTCACATTGCATTTAAACTAAACAAGTGCATAAAAATGTATTACACATAATGAATGTCTTATGGCTCACTTTTAGTTTTCCAGCGCTTGGGAGCAGCCTTTGGGTTCTTTGGTTCTACCAGTCAGAGAGCTGATTTCAAAACCAGATCTTCTGTTGGACCAATGGCTGAGTTTGGACGGAGCAGATCCTGACAGTGAAGTTCTTCTGAGGGCCCAACTTAAGGTGAAACACTGTTATTGATTTTAAAGGTCCAGTGTATGAAATTTGCAGTTTGTCCGTTAAGGGCTACTGTAGATACAACATGGCAAATCCATGCAAGGGGACCTGCTGTGTATGTTGATTTCATCATATGTTGATGATCAAAACACACCAAACCAGCATGGTTTGCTGTTTTTTTCAACAGGGTAGCTCATTCTGAGGTAATAAAAACATAACGTTTCATTATATAAGTTCTTAATACACCTCTGAAGACATAGATATGTATACTTTACTGCAGTTCTGTTTATTGTTCCTCAAAAAAATTACACCTTTAATGGAGCAAATTACTTATGCAAATATTACACCTTTAACTAAATCACCCTGTTAAACAGAAGAGCTAGAACTCTTACTTTTGTTGAAATTTATATTAGATTTTGGACTCAAAGCTGGATCCAAGTGTACACCTGAAGACGTCTGTTACTGATGAAGATCATTCTGTGGATGGAGACCATGAGAATAAAGAGCCAGTCATTGCTGGACAAACACAGACTGCAGTCAGCAAGACGTCCGAGAAGAAGAGCCAGCTAAAGAAAGGGTACGATTATTGTGTTATGAATCTAGTTGTTTTATTTTAAAGTCATTTTAGAAGATTGTTTTGAGACCTGAACAAGATTGTGTGTTGATGACCAACAGGCTCAGTGAACTAGCAGCCTCCACTTTACCAGTTTCTGTGTCACATCCCGAGGAACAACAGAAACAGAGAGCCGCCCAAGTCATAGATGATCTTCACGTGAGGCCATCTGCACCTATAACAAAACCAGACACTGAGGTTTAGAGATATTTTGTTATGGGTTTTTATGGTTGTGTTTTTTTGTTTAGAGACAGTTTTTTGGGGGGCTTTTTGTTGTGTTTCTGTCTTGAGTAATTTTGAGTGTATTTTTTGTTTTGTGTAGTTGTTTTTTTGGGAGGCGTTGTGTTTTTTTTTTTTTTAATAGAGTTGCTTTGTTTTTGTTTTAAAAATGTTAGTTCATTGATGTTTTGTTTCTTGGAGAGACGTTTTTGTGTTTGTTTTTATGTGGTGAGTTTTGTGTGTTTAACAAGGGGGATTCTGTAGAAGAAATTGAATTATTCTGTTTTTTTTACAGTACAGCTCAATTTGAACTTGAAAAATACTTTTGTTTGCATTCACAGGATCTTAGCAAAGTACCTGATTCTACTTCTGCTGTTGTTGAATCCGGTCATGTAACAGGACCACTAAAAACATTTGAATCAGAAACAGCAGCCTATAAAGAGCAACGGGAATCAGATAAACCGTGAGTTATAAACTGTATCACCTGGGTTGATGTTATTCATCAAACTAATATTATAAAACATATCAATGATGGGCTATAGTTACATAAACTCTGTGTGTTTGTTCATGTTAACCAGGTCTAATAAAAAGGCGTCCCCTGTAGAGGAGTCAAAGGTCACTAGTTCAACAGACGTGCGACCCCAGAAGACAAGCCATGACCCCAGTTTTGGCACCAAGGTTAGACTCTCTGTTTGACTATTTTTCTGACATTTCAGGATGTGATTTTTCTGTACACTTATCTCTTCACACAGCTTAATTTACTCGTTGTGTTGTTTCATATCTCTCCAACAGGGGGTGCTGCGTCTCCATCTTTTGGAAGCTCAGAATCTTGTTGCCAAGGACAGTCTGATGGGGGGAATGGTGAAGGGGAAGAGCGACCCCTATGTCAAGATCCATATCAGAGATGTGACCTTTAAAAGTCATGTGATCAAGGAGAACCTCAACCCCACCTGGAATGAGATGTATGAGGTGGGGATGAAAATTCAAGAATTGCTGATTGCAACAGAGATAATCTTATATTGTGATAAAATCAGAATGTGATTATTTTAGTATGAAGCACTAAGATTTCCTTACTTAGTCAAAACATTTTTTAAATCATCCATGCATGAATTATTATCTCATTTCCTTCATTTTCCTCATTTCTCTGTTTCCTGTGTTTACTCTTAAACAAGATTTTAACTTTTTTACACATATATTTCAGAAGCCAACTTGCATCGTCAGTATATGTTATTTCTACTAAAAGGGATAGTTCACCCAAATAATGAAAATTCTGTCATCATTTACTCACCCTCAGATTGTTCCAAAACTTTATAAGGTTTAACACAAAGGAAGAACTTTGGAAGAATGTCTTCAACCGAACAGATCTCATCCCCCATGGACTCCCATAGTATTTATTTTCCCTACTACGGCAGTAAAAGGGGGGGGAGACCTGTTTGGTAACTGACATTCTAACAAATATCTTCCTTTTTGTTTAGCAGAACAAAGACATTGATACAGGTTTGGAACAACTTGATGGTGAGTAAATGATGACAGAATTTTCTTTTTTTGGGTGAATTATCCCTTTAAGAGACACTTTAGCTTACTTGTGATATAAAATATGTAGTGACATAAAATAACTTTGTTTACTAGATGATTATGAATCCAGATCCTAATCTAGAAGTGAAGTTTGAGGTCTTTGATAAAGATGTCGACTCTGATGATTTCCTGGGAAGGTTAGTACAAACAAATAAGAAGTCTTAAAATAAACAAAATCTCAAAATAAAATGTACTTGCTGTAGATGTCATGACAAAAATAATGAAACGGGTGCAAACAGAGAAAAGCGTTTTTCTTTATGTAGGGTATAATAATTTGATGTTGACAATATGATCTGGGTCATCTGTATATACTGTATAGTGCTCTCAGATTCTGTAGTCAACAAAAAGTACATTTAACACTGACGTCATCTTTACCCAGATTCAAGCTGAAACTTGGTGACATCATCAGGTCCCAGTACAACGATGAAGTAAGTATTATTTGTGTTCCTGTAGCTCAATTTGTAGAGTATTACATCAGCAATACAAAGGTCCCGGGTCAAAGGTCATGCCAAATCCATAAATGTACATGTGTGTTTGCAGTGTCTTAATGAATCTAATTGAATTTTAGTGGTTTAATCTGAATGATATACAACACGGTCGTGTCCACCTGGTCACTGAATGGCTGCCCAGCGTAACACAACGTGATAAACTGGACCAAGTGAGTTAGAAATCCAAACGCACTCTTATTTGCTGTTTAATTTCACCTTTGTCTGAACATTAAAAGAGTATGTCCTTATCAGGTACTGCAGATGCAAAGTGCTCAGAGCTACCAGAATAAAAGCGTTGCATCTGCAGGACTGCTGTTTATTCTTTTAGAGAAAGCACATGAACTGCCGGTGAGTCACACACACATAATGTATACATTTATTTATTTGGTTATTCTAAACTTAAATAAATGGGAATTGCATCTGTGTGTCCAGCTGAAGAAAAGTGGAAAAGAACCCAAAGCGGCAGCTGAACTTGTTCTTGGTGGAACATCCTATAAATCCAAGGCAGGCAACTTTTTATGCTTGAATATTGTAATGCAGGATTGTTGAGTCACAAGTTTCTCTAACCTTTTTTTGGCCTCTGATATGTTTGAAAGGTGTGTGAACGTTCAGCCTCTCCTTATTGGAATGAAACATTCGAATTTCTGGTTCATGACCCCAAACAGGACACGCTTATCGTCAAGGTAAAAATTTTGTTTACCCAAAAATGTGAACCATTTTGCAATAATTGCCTGAACAATAAGCAGCTGTTTCATTTGTTTATGATACCGAACAGCTTTCAAGTGCCTGGGACCAACCCATTGGCTCCTTGGTTCTACCAATCAGAGAGCTGCTTACAAAACCAGAGCTGCTGATGGACCAATGGCTGAATCTGGATGGAGCTTTACCTCAGAGTCAGATTCTGCTCAGGGCGCAGCTGAAGGTTCGAACAACGAGCAGTTTCTAAACACTTAAAAGTTTTTCTTGAACAAATCTCTTTAAGCACAGTGATATTGAGAGAACTTATATTTGATATGTTTACTTTAAATATATCAAATATATTTAAACTTTTTATTATAGTAAATATTTATTTCTTCTAGATCTTGGATTCCAAAATGGCCGCCTTGGTGGCGATGGGCTCAGGTCCTGTGCTGAGTAACAAGCAGGCAGCCACCACTGGACAGATCAAAATTTCCATCTCCTTCCAAAAAAAGCTTGCTGTGACTATTCATGCATGCAGGTCTGGTTTTTCATAAACAGCTCATGATGTGTTGTACTGTTCTATTATTTACACTATTATTTATCGTTTGTTTTTATGTTATTTTAAATGTTCTCAGTTAAATACAACTTAAAGGGACAGCTCAACAGAAAATCTAAATTAGGCACTCACTCATACTCATGAATGAATATTGTAAAATATCGCTGTTGTCCTTTGGAAACCTTGGATGTCCAAATTTGCTGTTTTTAATAATTAAATGATTAAATACTCTGTTTTACAGAGTTGAAAGGGACTTTTTAATAGATATTTGCAAAACCCAGTGAAGAATATAAACGGTGACTTGTAATTATTATTTATTGCAACAACAAAAAATCACAAAATATGGAGATGCACGGTTTTAAAAGGACAGCAGCGGTAACCAACCATCACACCGTTTCTTACATGGATAGGTCACCCGAAAATGAAAATTTGTCATCGTTTATCAAGTCAAGTTGTTCCAAACCTGTGTAAATATCCTTGTTCTGTTGAACACAAAGATATTTCTCCAAAGGTGCCCCTTGGTTTGTTTTCCAAAAGTCTTCAAAATATCTTCTTTTGTGTTCAACAGAACAAAAATAAAATACAATTCTTTCTAGTAGTCAATGGTGCCCCGGAAATCTCAGTAGCTAACATTCTTCCAAACATAATTCTTGGTTCAACCAGCCAAAGACATTTATACAGGGTTGGAACTTGATGGTGAGTAAATGGTGACAGAATTTTCATTTTTGGGTGAACTATCCTTTTAAGTATAACCATAACATTTTAACATGTTAGCCTGATGCTGATGCTGTTAAATCACATACAGAACCCATCTATGCACTGTTACCACATTCAATCCATTAACTCATGCCTTATGCCTGGAATCTGCGTGAGTCTAACATCACAAGACATCACGTAATTATCCGTAAGACTTCACATAAGTGCATCGACGAAAACGCAAGCGTCATATTTCTGCTTTTAAACCCCCCCGTTGCGGTAGACTTTCACTGTAAATGAATTAGCGTAAACGCATTTTCCTGCTTTTTGAAAACCAAGAGGCGGCTCAGGATTGTTTTCTGTGATAATCGACCGTACACCAAAGACAAGTTGCATTCAAGCAGGATTGTTTTTATACTAGGTGTTTAGTTTATCGGCTGACTTAAGGAGTTGAATGCTTTTGTGCTCTTGTGTGTTTAGGGGTCTTGTTACATCATCTAAAGACGGATCGGACACCTACGTCTCACTCATTCTGTTGCCAGATAAGAGCAAGGCCACAAAGAAAAAAACTGCCGTGAAGAAGAAAAACCTCAACCCAGAATACAATGAAAGGTTTGTGTGGAAAGATTTATAGTGTGTTGCGGGGGCCGATGGCCTTGTGGTTAGTGCTCCGACATATGGTGCAGTTGTGCTCCCGGCGACCCGAGTTCGGGTCCCGGCTCGTGGTTCTTTCCCAATCCCACCCCCTCTCTAACCCACTTTGCTTCCTGTGCTCACTCTCCTACTGCATTAATAAAGGCTAAAGGCCAAAACTAAATCGTAAAAAATATTTATATTGCTTGTTCATGAGAGAGCGAGAACTAGGTTTATTCTCAAATGTTTTCATTGTAAGGCCCCTTTTGTGTAGAGTGCATCGCTTTGCAAAATAAAAACTTTTATCTTAAACTTATAATTTTAAATAAACCAAAAACAAACATCTTTTCCGATGCTTGATTGCATAAAATTTATGATACATTTCTTTATTTCACATACTCTGCGGCCCCTTTGGATCCATCTTAGTTCTCCCAGTTAGAGAACCACTGACTTAAATTGTCATTTGTAGATGACGTACTAACAAAACATGAAAAATTACCATAGTTGTAGCATGGTATTTTCGACATTTTCTTAGCCATGGTTGTTTCATCAGTGTGTGTGTCACAAACTACATTAAAATGTTGTTCACCAGGTTCGAGTTTGATTTGAGCATGGATGAAGTTCGGCAGCGAGAGCTCAGCGTTTGCGTGAAAAACGCGTCATCATCTTTCATGAACCGAGACAAAGACGTGATTGGCCAGGTTAGTCTTTATTCGGTTTCGTTGCTTAAAAACAAGTTTGACTGAAACTTTGTATCTAAGTTCATAATAAAATATTATTGACGGTTGGTTGTTTTGTTGATTCTTCTAGGTACAAATAGACCTGGGGCATATTGACTTGCAGTCTGGAGTCTCTGAGTGGTAAGTGTTGTGAATAAAATACACAAACACACTGTTATTTACATTAGCAACTATTTCTCAAATGTATGCGGATGTATGTTGTATTCTATGCTGGTATACATGTACCTTAAAGAAATGCCTCACCCACTTTTTCTGTCAGGTTTGATCTGAAGGAGGACAATTAACACTGCACTCGACCGGACGTCTTCACCTTTGACCTCTGCGAGTCAAATCTCTGCCGATGCTTAGCCACCTTTTATTATCAAATCAGTTATTGAATGAGTAGTTCTTTGCCGATTGAGTATTATTGACAAATAAGGTTTATGATGATGGATGGAATGTTTATATTACATAAGTGAGTGATGTGCGGAGGGTTCTTGTGCAGGTTGCGGGACAAACTTGCATTTATTTTTTATTTTAGAAGAGAAAGTATGTTTGTTTTAATATGGAATTCAATGCAGGATGTTTTTTTGATAGTGAATAAATATTTGTCTTATTGAAAGAGGATACCATAATGGGTTTGAGAATTGTGTGGATTTATAAAGGATTATGGTTTAGAAAATGTAAAGACAGGCCTGTAAGAATTTTTATGTATTTCAAATCATCATGTTGCCTTACCGGTCACCCTAGTGCATCTCCTACTCCAAAGTCTTGCATTTGGGCAAATAGCTGCTGTTACACATTGATGTGTCGCTTCTGTAAATCACTGTGATGCCAACAACTTTTCTTAGTTTATATTATATTACAGCTAGCTATACTATACTGAATAGGAACAAGTTTTTCAAAATGTATAAATCATCATTTAGAACAGTCAACCTTTATATTTTCCCTATTGCTTTTGTAACCTTCCTTTTACAGATGTTTAAATGTTGTTTAAATATATTAGTACAAGTTTTTTTTTCCACTGTATTTGTTGTCATGTTAAGTTTTAAGTAAGTTCTTGTTCAATTTGTTACACCACTTATGTCCACTTTACTTTGTGTGCATGTTACTAATCATAATTTTTATATTATATACAAACACGCTTTAACTGTAACACCAAAGAATAAAAAAAAATGTTTTCCTGCACTATGCAAGTTCATACATCATATGTCTGAATGTACAACCACATATCGACAATGCTCAATAAAACTTATGGCAGATCCCATTATGTTGTCAAAAGCTTTTTTATTGATATTCAAAACATACAGTCATAACAATTCATGAGAATAATTTGTATTATTAACACGGCCTTCACGGTATTGAACATGCACAGCTTTATTGATGGTGCACATCACTATGGAAACTTAAAAATAATCTTTATTAACACTTAACAAGGGGATAATTCACCCAAAAATGAAAATTCTGTCATTTACTCACCATCAGGTTGTTCAAAACCTTTTTAAATGTATTTGTTCTGCTAACCACAAAGGAATATATTTTCAGAAGAATGTCATTAACCAAACAGATCTCAACCCCTCATTTACTGCCACAGTGGGGAAGATACATACTTATGGGAGTCAATGGGGGATGAGATGTTTGGTTACTAACATTCTTCCAAATATATTCATTTGTGTTCAGCAGAACTCACTGGGTGAGTAAATAATAACAGATTTTTTTTTTTGTGAACTATCCCTTTAAGGGACATGTGATACACACAGGGTTTTGTCTTAGCGTTTTACAAAACAGTGTGACAACCCTTTTAAACATGAATATTACAATGACAACATTTATCATGGTATGAAGAGTGCGATTCTTCCTCAAAGAAGATATATTCAGCCTTTAAACCACCTGACATTGATGTACAGGTCTTCTGCAGACATCCTCCAGCAAATATCCCAAACCATGTGATTTATGTGAGACTGTAAAAAAAAGAAAACATGAATTTAATTTACCTTACTTTGATCTGATGTTAATCCGGTCAGCATGTTTTATGAAATATTCAGGCAATTTATTTCTTTTTATCAAGGTCTATATTCACATACCTGTCAATAAGTGAATCTCTCATAGTAGTTGCTATGGCGCTGGGCTGTGTCTCACTCAGTCTAAAAACGCTTTCGATGACAGACAGCTCAGTGCTCGTGGTGTCCAATCCGCAGAACGCACACCAGTCATTCACCACCATACCACCAGCGATCACCTCGCTGCCGCGATTCACCGTTCCGGCCTGGAGAAAGAGTATAACACAAGATTAACATCAAAGTCTGTTTCTGTGAACTGTTTTAAGCTTTATTTTACTCAAGTATATACAATAGAGAAGTCATTCACCACTAGAGGCACTTGCAGGAGAGAAGAAAGTTCATCTTGATCTTCTATGGAGGTTTTAGGGTGGACGAGTCCTCCCTGGTTACTAAAGGTGCAGTAACTTCCAACAAGAACCTGCTCTGCAATCGTCTGACGGAAAACTTCCACTTTTAAAGTGTCGGCCAAAATTTCTTCCGTTTCCTGTACAGAATAATGCACTTAAATACAAAAACAACACTTTAAATACTTGATTACTTAATGGTACAAATCTGAAAAATAATTTGATATGTTTGTATGAGGAACTGAAGTGTTTCGTGAACAGTGCAGAGGTGACTTCAGGATGTATTCTTACTCTATCTAGATCAGGATGAACCAGAGCAACATAGTCGTTGCAAGCGATGACGTTCCCCAGCGCGGAGAGCCGCTCTTCTACCCTTTGAATCCGGAGTGTATCTGGCAAGCTGTTTCGAATGTGCTGTAATTCCTGATCTGTTGTGTTGTTGGGCACCAAAAGACCATGACGATTTCCTGCCAGATGAAGATGAAGTGACGTTAAACAGCCTGAATACACACTCAACATCTATTCTGCGCATGAGGCCACAGATAAATCTAACATGCCCCTGCGTGTCATTTTATTTATTTAAACAAGTAAATCTGCTACCACAAGAGAACCTGCCACCTTAATTATCCTTTTAGGATGTAGTATGAAGTTTTCTAAATATACTACTTTGGGAACACTGTAAATTATGTATTTAGCAAGAATACACTATTTAATATACATTTAGATATTAAATATATTTATTATACAAAACTGTTCAAGATCAAAGGTATTACACCAAGTCACCTACCTACACACATTCTGCCGATAATACGACATCCTGCTATAGACGCATGAACTACAGGGATTGTTTCTGATAACTCGCCTTCAAAGACACTGAAAAATAAAGACAAAAATAAAGAAAAGAAACCACATGAGGTTTATGTTATCCTGCTTGGACACTTGAGTAAGACAATGTAATGTATTGGCATGTTTGCATATTGTACATAAGATGAGTACAGATTATCATTTTTCTCCTCCTTACCTGTAGAAGTTTTCAGAGCCGCCAATAGCAACCAAGCAGTATGTGTTTGTGAGTTTAGCAAAACATCCGATTTCATTGTTCTTTTCAAAGGATGCGCGGACTGCCATGATTCTGCCGATTAACCGATATTAGACCCCAAAACTGTTGGAAAACCACATTCATAGAGAAATGCATTGCGGATCTGGAATATTACATCATTTTCTTGTTTCATTTTAATTCGAAGTCACTTACACATACATTGAAGTCTTGATGTATGTAACAAACCTTACCAGTCTGTTACTATACTGTTAAATTACATTATTTAAAAGACTTTTCATCTGCTGTTTTACAGTATTTTAGTACATTATGTTCTCCCAAAGCCCACAAAGAAACAATATCATCCTCAAATATAAGGAAGGTTTAAATGTCTATTCTCACTGTAATTTGACTAACGTTAGATCAGGCCACGTGAAAAGCTGACTATTGAAACTACAGTAAAATTCCTACATAATATTGTGTTTTGAACCTTTCTACAGTTAATACCATAGTAAACTACATTATTTACAACAGTTTATCATGTACTATAGTTAACTTACATTAACACCAGGGAATACTTTAGCATTTTTCACATGGGAGAGAGGAACGTTAGAAAATATCTAAATGGGGTCAATCTGAAATGACCGTTATTACTTGTACATACATCCAACCTACAAAATATATAAAGCAAAGCAAATCATGAGGCTTTGAAATGCTGTATATAACTTTTAAATCAGACACTGGTAACGTTAACGTGAATAGCAGTGATAGTTAGCAGGCGGCTATCTTAAGTTATTTTTACGTCCCCAGGCTTTACCTGCACGCATTCTGTAGTTAAAGGTATCCAACTAAATAGAATAAACATTAAATATAATCATTTTAACATCACATGTGCATGTACTCGAGTATAATCTCATATTTACCGATTTTCACTCTCTAGTAAAACGAAGAAACCAGACCCACGTGTTCACTTCTCTTCCTGAACGTGATGACGTCAAAGCGCGACAGCACGTGTGCGTATGCCGAGGCTGGTCATGGGAAATAGTGCTGTTGCTTTTTTTTTTAATTCACATCTTTTAATTCATATAACGTTATATGAATATAATGCGTGATACATGATTTTGCGTCAAGTACAGCATTACGTAAATACGAAGCTTTCTGTAAACGCTTTCAACATCTCTTAAAGGCTCCAAGATCCAGTATTTCGTGTTCGTTACACAAAATAATTGAAGAATAAAGTTAGATAGCTTCTTATGAGCTATGAAAATAATAATAAAGCACATTAAACCGTATTCATGTTTATCTCTTTTTGCATGACGCGTGCTTGTTTTTTTTAAAACCCACGTGTTTTATATCCGATGTATTGTGTATTCGTTAAAACACTGAAAACGGACAGAATCACAAAAAAAAAACGTGTAATACATGTTGAGCTTGTAATTGTGTTTAATACTAATGACTTTTTATGGAATTGTTACTATTACTTTAATGTGATAATGTGCTGATACTTTAACTAAACTTAAAAGCATAAAGAAACTAAATAAAAATATCAGCACATACATTTCTAAAACCTGTTGTTTACGTCCAACTGTCTAATACCGGCTGTAAATGCACGTTTATTCACTTAAATCCTGCATAGCAACCGGACACGCCTATCCTCGCATGGTGGATTTGTGATCCAATCCCGTTTGAATCCCTGCGTGACGTCGTGTTTGTTGACACTTCCATTAGCTAGCCATTCAGGAAACGTCACTACGGCGGCGCGTGCCCGTGGCTGTCAGACTGGCGCCCCATGTTTTCTGCCTGGAAACATCGCCAGCTAACCGCAGCTGTGAAAACGCAATATTCTGGGGGCAGTAGCCGGCGTGGGGTAAAGTGTTGCCGTTACCTTGGCTCGTTAACGCACATTATTGATCTGTTTTTGTCCCAGCGACGGTGACAAACGTGCCCTAGTGCGTATTATGAATGTAGCTTGTGCATAGTGTTCTCTATACAGTGCCGTTCGGATGCGTACAGTTACAGTATTGTTTTCATGAGACAGCTTAATGTTGTCATAAACATGTAACTGAAGAATTCAGAAATGACCACTAGCACAGAAAGCTACTATTTATATTACTAACACAACTTTTAGAGAAATACCATGTTTTTTTGGATATGTACTATGGTATTATTAAGTGGCATTGCTGTATTAGGGTACTGCCACAGTATTTTTGGACATACTTGAACGTGCTTTGGGATGGAACCTACATACATACACTCACCTAAAGGATTATTAGGAACACCTGTTCAATTTCTCATTAATGCAATTATGGTGGTGGTGTAATGATGTGGGGGATGTTTTCTTGGCACACTTTAGGCCCCTTAGTGCCAATTGGGCATCGTTTAAATGCCACGGCCTACCTGAGCATTGTTTCTGACCATGTCCATCCCTTTATGACCACCATGTACCCATCCTCTGATGGCTACGTCCAGCAGGATAATGCACCGTATCACAAAGCTCGAATCATTTCAAATTGGTTTCTTGAACATGACAATGAGTTCACTGTACTAAAATGGCCCCCACAGTCACCAGATCTCAACCCAATAGAGCATCTTTGGGATGTGGTGGAACGGGAGCTTCGTGCATCCCACAAATCTCCATCAACTGCAAGATGCTATCTTATCAATATGGGCAAACATTTCTAAAGAATGCTTTCAGCACCTTGTTGAATCAATGCCACGTAGAATTAAGGCAGTTCTGAAGTGAAAGGGGGTCGAACACAGTATTAGTATGGTGTTCCTCATAATCCTTTAGGTGAGTGTATGTGTCAAAATATCATGGTATTACCGTTTGATATCAGGAACATTATTTAATGCATCAGGGTAGTGCCTAGCTGTGTGCATGTTTTTTGGGGGGATCGTACTATACAAAATATTTTTACATATACCCTTTTTCCGAAGCAACTTGGGTCACTGCATACATACCGTGGTATACAGCAAAGTACCATGATATTTCCAAAATCATATATTGCAATTTTTTAATGTACCAGAGCGATGCGGTACCATGTTAAGTTTGGCAATGTTAACACCATTTGTTTTTCTGTTTTAATAAAGAAATGGGTTCGGATCACAGTACCAGTTCGGCTGCTGAACAGCGACAGAGGGATCGGGGCAACCTGTCATCCCAAGGTGAGGCGTCTTCATCCACAGGCGGCTCTGATAGTGTGGCTGACCCCAAGGACCACCTGGATCCAGATACCGAACTGCCTCAATGCAGAATTGGCACCAGACGGGTAGACGACATGAGTTTCATGATATCGTGCACTAACTGGTACTAGACACACGGAGATGTTGCACGAACCTACTGGTCATTGATGGCTTCAATAAATGTGTGCCAAATGTTGGACTACAAAAGATGTGAAGATGCTGGACAATTTGCTGAGTTGTAATGTTCTTTATATAAGTTTGATTGTGATTGAAAGAATAATGCTATAAGGCATAAACACACAAGACAATACATATTTCGCAATTAGTTAGATTAACTTAAATCTGTTTAGTTCAACCGGTCTACACTTGAACGTATTGTAATATAGTCTATATACTTACCTGCACTAATGGTACAATAAAATATATATATATGCAAATGTATTATTATAAACAGTAATCTTTCCAGTAACCACAAAGCGTTTGACATTTATGTAATTTATTGACATTTTTTGAACATGGTGATATTAGATACACAGTGTAAAACTGTAGACAGAAATGAAAATAACGCATAGCTTTAAAAACAATTCAACAAATAAAGCTTTAATCATATCTAATATTAGTTAACCAATTCAGTTTAACAGCACTCGTCCTGAAGAAAGATAACATTATGCGATGTGAAATCATAGGCGACAGTCAGAGTGAAAGAAAAATACAAAAGGTTAAACTTCAAAAAGTTTCATTAAATCTTCATATTTACATGACCATTAAAACTTGGACAAAAGCTGAGCGGACGGCAACGTTTTACCGGTAAATCAGAAAATATCAAAACTCGAAGGACAGAATCAGCATTGTTTGATTCAAATTACAGAGCGAGCGTTTCGCTGTTCAGTTTTTTAAAGGGAAAAAAACATATGTACAGTAATACGGTTTAATTCCCTTGTGGTAAGTCAAGAAAGAAACGTTAAAGCTATCTCAGATAAAATCTTCGTTAAAATTAACCCTCTGTAATCAAAAGCGTAAATACAGTTGGGTCCTCGACTACCTCTGATATGTTTGTCCTATTGTTAGTCTCATAAAAGTACAGTAAAAACAAAAGGCAACAGCAGCTTGGGTTCAAAGTGACTGTTGTCCAGAGCCACAATCGTACCCATAAAAGAGGCAAATTACCAGAGAATTCCTATTTATGTCTCCCTGTACATGTTTATTTATTTTCTGTTTCTGTGCATCTAATGTGATAGGCATGGCTTCACCTCGATTTTAAACGAAACGGTGTAGAATAATACCCTTATGTCTCCATCGATGATAAATAAATAGCTTTTCGTATGATACGCCTCTAGCATTACAAACCGTTCACATGACCCTACGACAAACATTTCTAAAGATATCCACCTTTGATAAATACACTGTAGTTCTGATAAACATCTCACTTCTGACATTAGGTCTGTTTAAAGTGTGTTAATATATATACACATAAAACTGGCTTGCTCAGTGGTCTGGAAATTGTTTATAGAGCGCCCCGTAACATGTACATTGTTCTGTCTCTTCACAAAAATGTGTACTAAAAATGTGATTATAGTGCAAGTTTAAAAAAAGAAAATGATGTGCAGACCCCGTTCTGAGACTTATTTAGCTACAAGTTATTAATGCCAGATTTGTTTCTGCAAATAAACAATAATTTCTCATCGTGACTCTTAAAATAACTGAATCTATTTCGAGCAGCCTTGCCACATGATTCGTCTTTTTTCTTACAATGATAAATACACCTCTCTCAGGGAACCGAGCATCCCAACGTCACACAAAACCGCAGTCTTTGAACACACACTTTTGTACCACACTGTCAAATTCAGTCCACGTCTCGGTGGTTTTATCTTTTAAACCAACACCAGGTTATTGGACAGATTTGAGGAAGACGGCTGGTAATGCACAGTGTGTTCCATTTAAAATACTCCCAACCAGAACTGCCTGTACTCGAGACATTAGACGATTTGCCACATTGCTTGTCGGAGTGAGCAGGTGCTCTAGATATGGAGGAGTTGACTAATAAAAATGCTTATCCGAGAGACAATAACATCGAGTCTTTCCCAAGTGGTGGGCACGAATGTGTAAAATCTGCTCGAGCTTCAGCCATTTCTCTACCCACCGCCAATCTGCTCGCGAAACACATCCAAAAATGACATGACAATTGGGTCAACTAAAATAAACGGCGACACATTTTCTATAAGCAAAGGCGTTGTTTTTGATCAAGGGACACGATTTATGGATGCGTTCTCAAAACACAACACAGATGTAGGAATCGATGTGCCATAGCTGACTGTTAAACAAGGCACAGTGTCTTAAAGGGGAAGTCACGAAACCTCAATTATACATTTCTCTAATGTTTTATGAAACATTACACCAATTGATTTTAAGACCACACCGTTTATAAAAAAAAGAAAATGGATTTGTGGAGATGGTTTAGTTGTATTACCATGGCATTGTTTGACATGTTAATAACAATATAATTTCTTTAAAGATCATACTATTTGTTTTTTATTACTATATATATTAATCTGCTCTGTTTCATCTCTCAGATCAACGGCTATATGTTGGTTCCCCTTTAAAGAAGACACAAACACATGAAATGTCACTTTGGAAGACAAGCCTAGAGAAAAGTTCATAAAGTTCACTTAACAGACAACAGGGCTATTCAGAAAACATTCATGTTGGTTAAAATGTATTAACAAAATCGAATGATCCTGTGCGTCACTTTTCCTTTTACTACTGATGCAACGTCACAGCTCATGATCAGGTTCAGACGGTTCATCAAGTCATCGGCAAACCTTTCAAGACACCAGAAAACCAAACTAAACTGAGCGTACAATATTTACACTGTCTTTTACTGTATAAATAAAACATGTCCAACAAAAATGTATTTTCCTTACAGGAAAATCAAGTTATCGTATTACATGCAAAGTCAACATGTTAAGGCAAATGTATTTGCGATGATTTAAAAAAATCCGTAAAGCCTTACCAAAGGGAGCCTTGCCAAATCTACCATCTTAATTTACTGATTAAGATTCTACAAACCTTTAATATATGCCTGAAGCTTTATCAAGTTAATCCTAAAACATCAATAACACTTCAGCTCTTTGCAGTGTGCAATGTATTCCATTCCACAGCGGATGAGAGGAGAGATGTGTTAATACAGTGGAGTCAAACACACATTACTGTTTAACATCACAGTCGTACCAATTAAAGCACTCGACAGACATTATGAATGAAGTGTTAGACGGTAAACACCGAACACGTGAAGTTAAAGTCACTTTTATGTAAAACGTACAGCATATTATGTTCATTCTAAGAGAACGGATGAGCTGCTTACAGATCATCTCCTGTACTGCAGGCAACGGAAACGTTTTCATATTCAGATGTGATCAAATGTAAGCAATAAATTGATAAAATATATATATTTTTTAAATAAATTAAACACCAAACGTAAAAGAGGGTGAGAAAAACATTAAATCAAAATCGTGTCTCACAATTTTATGCATTCTTCTTTTTGTCTCTTTGACCCGAAGATTTCCCACAGAAGTTGGTAGAAACGATTCACCTATAAAAACGTAACACGAATGCTGTCTGTAAACAAAATTTGATCAAAAAAGAGATCGTCCTTTGTTACAGACTGTTAAAAACAGCTGAAGAAGAAAATAGAAGCGCGGTACAGTACAGCGTAGGAGGAGGTATTAAGACTGCCCTAGTTGTTACAAATCAAATGCTGTTCCTGCTTTGTGGAATGAGTAGGCAGGTGTCAAAGAAAGAAAAACTATCTAGCAAACAAACATTCAGATTGAAGTTAAAGTCAGTTGTTGATATTTTCTTTTTTCTGAAATGCCTCCCAACCCACCCCCCTAAAAAATGCGAAGTCTTCGAGTATTAGCGGTGAACCCTTCACCTCATAAATGAAAACGACTGCATGAATTCCTTGGTATTCTTTTCTATGGCCTTTCTACCTACATTGTTTTTCAAGTCTTGAGTTATTTTTTTGTTCGTTTTTGTTCAATATTTCTTAATACTTCAAAACATATACAAGTTTATTCTGAGAACAAGTTGGATTCTTCTGTTGCCAAACCTGGAGCATTCGTTCCGCAACGATAACGTTGACTAAACGTTGTAAAAACGATGGGTTTCACCTTGGGTTTCCTCCCCAACAATCCCAAAAGTTTCGTCCCTTGGGCTCATGCTATAAAAAATTGCGATATTTGTATTTTTACGTTGTCTCAAGTGGCGTTGATGCTCTTGCCATGTCCTTTCAGCCTTCCGAGGCAAGTTTCGGAAAACAGGCACTGGTCACATATGCTTTCAGACCTCAGCATAGTAGCCCTCAGTTATGTTCGAGCGTTTAGGGTCTAAAACGCCCCCTGGTCTGTCATACCCACTCTTGCACAGGGTGTTTGTAGTAGGTGACGTGCTGTTGAACGTTTTTGTTCTTAAACTGGAAGATAGTGTATACAAGGACCAGAATGCACAGTGAGAGAATGCACGGGATGACCACGGCAATGGCGTTTACAGTGCTGGGTACGTCGTTGATGGCCACCATGATGTCAACGTCATTGTTCGGAAGGTGCCTGTCTTTGTTCTTTTCCATTTCAGACTGGTCGCAGCCCATCCAGTCTTTGATGATAGATTTGGGGTAACCTGGTTCCACGGTTAACTTCTGGTTATCAAACTTCCAGTAGTCCTTTCCTTTGTAGAAGTAGGTATAAACTAGAATGAGAGAGAAACGAAACAGGATATGAGGACAATTACAATATGGACAGTTATTTAGTAATATTTTAATATATAAAATCATATAATTTATAAAATAGGGTCATTTGAAGTTGAATTTCGTTGCTGTCCATCTCAAACCTTGAATGTCCTTTTTTCAAGAAATTGTAAAAACACTGTACTTTGAAATGATTACATACCACGTTGTCAAAGTTGACAAGCATGTTTTAATACTTTTTATTGCTTAGAGATTTGTAAAACCAAGTGACAAACATAAAGGCTGATTTATAATAATGATCACGAAATATGGAGATGAAAGGTTTCAGAAGGACAGTTGTGATATGATTACAAAATAAAGTTTACAGAAAATACACACAGCAAACAAGACAATTTTTTGGATAATGTAAATAATAAGATAATGCAGCTGGCAAACGTAAAGATAAGTGATAAAAGACACAGGCTCCTGTTTGAGCATGATGTAAAAATAGATCATAGATAGAGAAGAAACACTTTACCAAAGCGCTAATGAAAGCAAATATTTGCGTTTATATGCAGACAGTGATGCATGACCTTCTAAAAAAAGCTTAATTCATATTCATGATGGCAAAAATAGCCGCCCTTCTGAAGATTCAATGACGCCGTATTTCAAAAAGTTCCAGCGTTACACAATCCCACCGAGACCAGCGGACCAAATACTCGCACACAAACGTTAAAACAGTGGCAACGCTCTCGATGGAAACCCCTGAGATTGTGATTAATGAAGTGCTCGACCTTCCTCGACTCCCAACTTTCTCTATCCTGTCAAGCAAGACTTCCCAGATCCTATCTGCAAAATCTGATTGACAGAAAAATCATGAGCAACGGACAGAGCAAACAGTCTGTGTAACTCTGCCGGCGTCTCCATCTTGTGCTCTGGCCCCACAACTCTGCTGTCAGGAGGTTATGGCACGGCTTTCAAAATATTTGATCGTTCTCTTGCTGGAGAGCACTCTGGAGATGAGGAATAAATCTGCAAGTTTATGCAGCGGCGGAAGAAATGCACGAATATTGTGAGTTAACAATGACACCTGTGTGTTTAGTGCTCGATCAGATTACATCCAGCTATACATCAGAATAGATAAATTATGTGAGTGCTCAACAGAGAAAATATCACAGCATGGCTTTAAAGTAAATATTTAACAATATTCAAAAGCATGTCACGTGATGCAACGCGGCAAAAGACCATAGAACGCATTAGAACCCATTATAATTAAAAAATTTGTCCACACCGTTTAATTCTCAGATGTTTCTCTTAAAATTGCTTTAGAGAAATAGAGGCAAACTAGACATTTGTTAAAATACACGATGAGCATGGAGGTGTAAAATGTATGTAGAAGTAAACGAATCGGGATTTGGGTCAACTTGATGAGAAATTTTTGAGTTCATATATTGAGATCTTCAATAATATTGACTTTCGATTTCAGACTTGCAGACAAATCAGAGTTCAGTTTGGGACATTGAGATCTTATCTCAAACTCTAATGAAAACATTTGTTAGATGCCTCTAAAAAAAAAGAAACAAGAGAGACGCAGGAGATTCAAGTGCCCTCATAATCTTCAGTAAAAATCTGAAAATGCACTTCCGCTCTGTAGTGACACCCCATCTTAAATGATGCAAGGGAGACGGCCTGGGCGGGGCATCTGTGAACTCCTCCCCTTCCACCGTCAGTCTGCTTCCAGTTCCATTTCAAAATGCAACGGCTGTTTTTATACATCCAATTAAATCGCAGGGAATTTCTCATTCGAAGTTTCCGTTGAAATGCGGCAGAATACGGAAGTAAACACCATCGCAACTTCCGATTCACGGGGACTTTAATGTCATCATAACCATGCATCATCATTGTGAAGCTAAACATGAATACACAGAAGTGTCGCGACACAGACGATTCCCTTCTTTCAAACGCCGTGCCAAACCAGATCAAATAACCAGTGAGATAGATTCAGAGCCAAACTGTTACTGTCAACACAACAATACTGCATCGCTGAGCCAAAAACGAACAATCGATTACTCAACGATGACATTTATTACAATCACTTACACAGCAATGGACACCACCGCATAGGGGTGTGACGAGACACTTATCCCACGAGACTAGACGAGACACTAGACTGAGTTCACGAGACGAGATTTTAAGACTTTTTAAAGAAATACTCAATGAAGACATATACTGTATAGGGAAAAATAATATTTCTTATTCACCTTAAAAGCAACAAATGTAGGCATTTAAAAATCAACCTTCAAATTAAACTTATTTTTTTATTGATTATATTATGCAGTAATAACATTATATAAACAGTGCTTAATGTTCTGTCACAAACTGAACTGACAGGCAGTAATTGCACAAAAATGATGCTTTGTTTTCTTAACAGGTGCAGCTTTTAGTTAAGAGCTGTGGTTGTTTTCTTTGTATGCTATAGTGCTTATGTTAGTAGAGGTGGCAATCAACACTGTCAATCCTCCTTCCTACACTGACTGAACCATCATAGCCTCCAGAGAAGTGACAGATTTTTGAGGAGGTTTGCCTGAAATTGTATTTAAAATAACGTTATGTGAACTTGCAATTGCTTTACTCAACTTGTTGTACAGTCCATTGCTGTTTAATCGCGAGACACATCTGATCTTGTCATACCCCTACCACCGCCCCAAACTAATATCATGTCTACACAACAAAATGTTCAATGATTCACCAATCCAAAGTCTTTTGAAGGAATCAGTCCTATCAAATATCCATAGACCACATGGCCGTTTAAATATTGTTTGATTATTAAAACAATGACTCACATCCTTCTCGACTGATGAACGCTCCCTGTGGACCCTCAGGGATGCCCCTCCACACGCTGATGGGTTTGGGGTAACCTGGGTCAACGTTGCGTTTCTCCTCGTTGTAACGCCAGTACTGGTCACCTTTGAAGAAGTAGGTTTTGCCCACGGGTTCCCAGCGTAAAGCAGTGTCGATGCCATCACGTGGCAAAGAGCTGCCCATCTCTACCAGACTGTGGGGGTAACCGGACTCCGCTGTAACCTCCTTGAAAATCCAGTACTTATCTCCTAGAAGGACGACAGGAGAAAAGAGTAGATGATCTCTAATTTGGAAGGTTCTTTTGAGTTTGTTGTTTTTAACCATTGTATGTGTTCCAAGTTTTTGTTCCACTGCACGAGGGTTAAATGAATCTGTCAAAAATGGAGTGGATGTGAATTATCATATCACTTTGTCATTGAATCAGTTGAAGTGGTCCAACACAAAACAAAATATTTTGTTATAATGATCATGATTTATACATTGGGTCGGATTTAGCTGTAAATGTACGTTTGATGTAATTTGATTTCAACACAAATAAAAGTACATAAAGTAACCTGTAATTTTATGTTTTAAACATAGATGAGGCAAAGGTTATGGATTGCAGCTTAATATGATAGGATTCAAGCACCTTCATTGTAATACATTTCACTTTCCGTATTAAAACACGTTACCAAGAGTAATATTGTTTTTTTGTAGTATTTCTGTTAGTGTACAGTTGAAAACAAGTACTTATTGGTTTAAATCAATTAGGAATCAAACTGGGAATTGGGAATCTGAATCAGAACAGGATTCATTATAATTCCTCTTGATTTCACCCTCAGATGTGAACAGGAGAATAGGGCTATAAATATCTCACCCAGCTTCTCCTCGCGCAGCAAGACTGCGCCGGGCTAATTTAATGAGTGAGAGGGCTAAGAAAGAGCGCTTGAGAGGAAAAAGGCAAGAGAAAAACAGACTTAATAATAGACAGAATAAAACAGCATTGAATGGGTTCAACAAGGATTCCCGATCTTATGGGAGAGAAACAAATACAGTCGTTTCCCGAGATGAACTCACAGTCAGGCCTTTATTCTCATCTCATCTCTCTAGACATGCAGTGTGCTTTTATTTAACAGTATCTTACTTTAGAATGCTGACTGTAGTTAAAACAGATCCAGAACCAGCAGTTGTTTAATGAATATAGATGAACTTTGCATTGTGGTTTAGGCCATATACACGTTCAGATTATCATTCAGGTACTTTACTTCAGAGCTTCAGATAAAGCTTTAAGATCATAGTTTGCATTTATGATTTGCTTTGACAGCTTAAGAAAGATATTTGGAAAAATGCTTGTAACCAAAAAGATCTTGCCCCTCATTGACCCCATAGTAGGAAAATCCACTTTAAACGTTTTTTTTGTTCTGTTGAACACAGAAGACGACATTTTGAAAAATGTGGGACAGCAAACAGTTCTGGGGCACTTTTGACTACCATTGTATTTTTTCCTACTATAGAAGTCAATGTGGGGCAAAATCTGTCTAGTTATAAGCATTCTTCCAAATATCTTTCTCTGTGTTCATCAGAACAAAGAAATGTATACAGATTCGGAAAAACTCGAAGGTCATTTTTTGGGTGAAGTATCCCTGTAGCCTGTTAACTGTCACCCGTTCCGTATTCGGAACACCTAAGTTTTCGTCAATATTGTGCATGTAATTTCTAATCGAATCATGACAAACTATATATAATCGGAAAGGTCTAAGACTCTACAATACTGATTTCTTTGGTGTTTTTTTAAATAATTTATGTAGGGAGAGTAATTGATTCTTTTTTATAAAGAGTGTGCTTAGATTTTTGGTTATCCTTTTGCGACCCATATTTTTTTAATATATTTTTTAATTAAGCAATAATCAGCTACTTTTCTTTTTTCAAATGAGACCAACCGTAAGTCTGTTCCAAAGAATTCATGAGTTGCCGCCATATTAGTTCCAACGTGCGTTTTCATGTGTAGGCTTAAAAAGGGCTCAGACAGTTAGGGTTTGAATCGCATTTAACACAAATCTGAAAATGTATGCTTGAATTCGCTTTGGATGAAAAGTATAAATAAATATACTGCAGAGAGAAGTCGTCTCACCTTTAAAGAACACAAACTTGCCGTCGGATCTCTCATAAGCAGCGTCAATGCGGGGAGGAAGACCCTTCCAGAACTGCTCGATGAGCATGGGATAGCCTTCCTGTACCTTGTTGTTTCGCAAACGCCAGAACCAGCGATCCTATGATGAAAAAAAGATCTGGATCAAGTTTATCAGTTTTTTTTTCTATTATATTAAAATGATATCTTTAAAGTTGATCATGTGGTCTCTGAGATGCCAGGCATACATTTTACATAGTTTAAGTAAAAATATGAGACATACTTTGTGAGGCATTTGAATATTCGTTGTGAAAAGCAATACAATATAAAACTTCACAGGAGACTAATCTTAAAGTAAAACCTTTGTTGATAACACATTTAATATCTCTATCAAAAGTAACAGTAAAACAGAGCAACTCACCTTAAAAACAAACATCTCCCGCCGAAAGAAGGCCACCGTGTTGAAATTGCCATCACAGATATTGGGTTTGCCGTTGCCGGAGGATGGGCGGTCACCGGAGGGTGGACGAGCGGGCCGGGACTGCCGGTCATGTTTTCTCTCTGAGGTGGAGTGTGTTCGGCGTGCAGGTAGTGTAGGAAGAGGACGGGTGGGCTCCAGCATGGCTGTAGGTATACCTGCAAAAACACATGATCCTTAAAGGGATAGTTCACCGAAAAATGAAAATTCTGTCATCATTTACTCTCCTCTTGTCATTTCAAACCTGTATGACTTTCTTTCTTTCACAGAACACAAAAGAAGATATTTTGAAGAATGTTGGTAAATGAACAACGGTGGTACCCATTCACTTCTATTGGTTTTGTGTCCTTACAACAGGAGTGAATGGTAGCCGGCACTGTTCAGTGACCAAATTTCTTCAAAATATCTTCTTTTGTGTTTTGCAGAAAACAGAAAGTCATATAGGATTGAAATGACAAGAGTGTCAGTAAATGATAACAGAATTTACATTTTCGGTGGAACTATCTCCTTAATGCTTAAACACTGCTTCATGTTTTAAATAATTTCTTAAGCAAACTGTCAGCAATAAAAATGAAGAATTAAGAGCAGTGAGTGGTTTTCCCGTCAATATTCTTGTATGATTAATATCAATCAATATTAGCTTACATTTACAGTGCAAGGTCTAATGCAAGCAAGCTTTTGAATCTAGCATCATTTATTTTACGCGATCATCATCCATCATTTTAGTCCCTGTAATATAATATTGGATTCAAGCTAATAAAATATTCATAAAAAAATATAATACAACTGTACCATAGATTTTCTGGATGCCCTGAAGATCGTCCAGAGGCAGTTTGAAGTTGTGTGTGTCCATGTACTGGTAAAAGGGGGCCATGATGGCACTGGGGTCATTAGAATGTTCCAGACCCAAAGCATGTCCTAACTCATGTACCGCCACGAGAAAAAGGTCATTGCCTGTAAAAGAAAGGTTAAAGGTCAACTGCACAGTTCAATCCATTTGGAGGACACTGTGCGTTCATGAATAAAACAGTTAATGTAATTCCAACCAACATAGTCTGCCATGTGTGAACAGAATGATGGAAGCAGCAGAATTTCATACCCGAGGCCTGAGGCTCTGAATATTTCATGTGTAAATTAGTGCATTTTGTTAAAAGCAGACCAGAATGATAATGGCTCTCATACTGTAAGACCATCAAACGCTGAATCAGCGGAGAATAAAACGTTCACTCTGTTATTATTAAAAGCTGGAAATGGAAAGCAGTGTTCGAGGAGCTTCCTTTATAAAGCTGGTCTTGCAACATAAAGGTCACGGGTTCGATCCCCAGGGATGACATATACTGCACTGTAAGAGAATTCGCAGTTTCGGTTGAATCGTTCCCATCTAATTTTCATATGCATAGAAGCCAATAATCGACATAAAATATAAAAGGCATGTAAGGGGTGAATACTAACAATTGTGCATCCATTATCCCAACTTTTGCTCCAAAGCAAAACAACTCATCCACAGAATAAACTGCATGTGAAAATCATTGCTTGTACCGAGAACACAGCGTACATGCAAAAGAACATCATGTCTATTGGTTGTGAATCTGAGCTATTACCAGAACATGACTCAGTCGAGTCTCACATGTTCGTGTCTTTGTAAACAGAGACGTGACGCAATCCCTCGGATCACAAAAATACCCTGATTTATAAGTCTCGAGTACATCTAGTTTACCGGCTGCTTTCCTTTGTATTTCCTTTCTATGCCTTGCCCTCTTCATCTCCCATCTTGCACTATTTCTTTCCAATTTACCCGTCTAATTCATTCTCTGTCTCTTTCAAAATAACCAACAATGTATTATGAGCTCAGCGCACTCCTGTGATATCATTTGAAATAAATGCAATACACAGCCCGGCATCATAAATACAGATATTGCTGTGAGAGGTAAAGCGGTTACTTTTGATCTGTATACACTAGGGTAGATATGGTGTACAGAGATAAATGTGTAGACTTGTACGTGAAATGTGTGTATGTACGTGAAGGGGGTACAGATTCTGGGATCTATAAAGCGTGCACTTAAACTGCTGACAATGCAGCACCCGGGCAAAGATAACAGGGTAAATATGCACGGCGCAAACGGGGCTGATGCTGGCGGAAAAACTTCTGAAGCGCTCAGCTTCCTTTTTATTTCCCCTGCGGTACAGATGTTCCTCGGCTCTGCTCTGGTTATCCATCAGAGATCTGAATCCCAAAAGGTTTGCTTATACAGTATCTTACAGTTTCCTCATTTCTTTTTTTAGAAATTTCTAAAAAACTAAATTTTCAATCAAAAACCTATACTCACCAAAACCATCACATACATTCACAGATTTTTCACGTATTTTGAAATGTGGTAAAAATCATGAAACTACTGTAAAAGACTGTAAATTCACAAGACAAGTGTTGTTTCTTCTGGTATGTTTTTCTCTTAGCTGCTCGATCTATGGCTAAAATAACATTCATCACATATATTCAACATTAAATGTGAAACGATTTCTGAGAAATGCTGTTCTAAACTAAACTAAAATCATCTCAAAATCAGAGCTGCGATCTGTAACTTTTGCCTCTCTATCACCATCTCTGTTTGAAACATAAAATTGTAGCTTACTTTACACGCTTATCTTTACGTGCGTTGATGTCAAATGATGTCAAACCATGAAATTATACCTGACGGCTCAGCTTTTAAAACATTATTGTTACTTCATACCGTTGTGAATCGTGTTTAGGTAAGTAGACAAATTTGAACACAAATGTTTTATGTACTTATTCAATCATTCTTTTTAACCAAGTAAAGTCATATAATGCCTTTTTAAATAAAATATTGTCAAAAGTCACAACACATCCTAATTTGGTCGTAACAGCATCACACTCACCATCATGGTTGGCATTTCCCAGCGTCCAGGGCTCATCTGAGTCGAAGTGTGTGTCTCCGCCAATCCCGGGACCAGGGAAATAAGCGTGAGCTAAAAAACCTCCCTCTCCGTCGAAGGGGGAACTGTCACCGTGGAAACCGGAGGCAAAAAAGATCATGATGTCGGCCTCTTTACCCTCATTTTTGATCTCAGAATAAGCCACTTCCTGAAAGGTCAACGGGGTCACGGTTTGCCAGACGTCAAAGGCCTGACGAATCGCCCTCTGAGTGTCTTTCTCACCCACCTTGGGGGTGAAATTATGTATGCTGGGAACAAGAAGAGGAGAGAGAATATAAATGAAAGATAAAATGCATATCTGATGAACCATCAAGCCAAGTATCCACAGCAGTATATAGGCATGAAACACCTTTAAATATTCCTACATGTACTTGAACATTTATAATTCATTTCTTACACAGCAAGACTTGATCGTTTCTACTGTTAACACACTTCTCTATGACAACAGTTGCATTGATCTCAATGAATTAGCTCACCAGTAAACCGAATTGAATGCGCACTGCTGTGTTGTTACATAATAAGTAATCTGCATCAAAAATGTCCTTGAATATGGGGCAAAAAGTTAAACCAGGCCAAACACTAAAGGCACAAGCAGATGGCCGCATATGACACAGAACTGCAGGCACACGCAAGTGCGAAAATCACATTTAATTAACCAGCGACTGTAAACCAGACACAACCCTACATCAGACGAAAACTGGAATTAATAAAGCCTGAAAAGAGACCGAAGCAAAACAATGTTTGCATATTATCTAAACGCTTTAATGTGTAGGCCAATAGGAATGAACTGTGTATAAAACATCACAGAATCCTTTTATTTTGGACTTCAAGGTCCTAATTCATTTGATTTTAAAAACAACTAGACAAATATGAGGTGAAATGAAAGAATTTGTATTTATTTGACTTTTTTATTTGTTTGTGTAATATTAATTCCACAAATTAGAAGCCTGAACCATAAACAACTGCACTCTGCCTGACATTAGTTTATTATATAAAATGTATTTTATTTAATATGTAGATTATTTATATTAATATATGCTATAAATCCCATAACAAAATCTCTACTATTATATACCATCACACTGCTCCTTTACTCCGACTCCCAGACTGGGTTTCAAGGGAAATAATAGCCAAGTGAACCACTCATATCATTGGTCTGTCATGTTATATTTTCTGCCCACCTCCAGGCCTTTACCTTTTAACCTTTTTCTCTCTAAGCTGAAAAACAAAAGCATTTTAACTCCCTTTAAAGGTCCAGTGT
This sequence comes from Triplophysa dalaica, assembly GCF_015846415.1. NCBI lineage: Eukaryota > Metazoa > Chordata > Actinopteri > Cypriniformes > Nemacheilidae > Triplophysa > Triplophysa dalaica. The sequence goes on along the minus strand of NC_079547.1, from coordinate 22,101,898 downwards.
ATGAAATTTAGCGACATCTATTGGTGAATTAAATGGCGAATTGCAACCAAGGCTTATCCCCCCTCCCTTTCGAAGCACTACAGTGGCGGACACAGGACTAAGATGACATCACGTTTTCTCTTCTTTGCCAAAGGAGATAACATATTTACGAAACGCGCTCTGTAGAGAAGTTTGTCCGATTAGGGCTACTGTAGAAACAACATGGTGAATTCCATGTACAGGGACCCGCCGTGTATGTAGAGAGAAATAGTTCATTCTAAGATAATAAAAACATAACGCTTCATTATGTATGTTCTTTATACACATCTGAAGACATAGTTATGTATTGCATTTCTATCAAAAGATCCTCGTCAAAAAAGGATACATTGGAGCTTTAAGATTGGAAAGATTGCATAAATTGAATGTATTTCGAAACGAACATGTGTGAATGTAAAATGCACCAAAATGATGAGCTGTACCGAATATAAACACAAGAATATTGATGCTGTTATGTCTGGACGCTTAAACAAAGAGATCACAGGTCCTTTGGCACCGTCAGCTTTGCTGAAACCACTCTTCACCTTTAAAGAATAAAGGGAAGGTAATACTCAACAAGATAGCTTCAGCCAGACGCCTAATGGGCCCTCCATTACAGATAATCAAATCACGCGAGGTTCAGTTAGTTACAGGCATATGGAGTTTTTGGAATGCTTCCCTGTGATACCCTACAATCCTCATTGATCTATAATGAGTAAATGTAGTTTTTGAAGGATCTTCTGCCTCACGCAATCAAGTAAAGCGTTCAGTAACTCTATCTATCTAGATGCGCACTTTACCTGTACGTAATCTTTTTGTCCCTCCATTTTTGTCCGGTGAGGGCGTAGCGTTTATTTCTCCTGCGACGGCTGATGTGAGGATGGTCTGGAACACCACAGCGAGGTTTTCTCATCCACCTTAAAGAGATGATAACAATGAGAGACAACAAATCCCACAGTTCAACGTGATATGCGGTTTTCATTTAATCGAAAACATTAGCTTGCCTTAACACAGCCTTTATTCAAAACTCTATTGTTTATAAAACAATTTTGAGGTAATGGTTATATTTAGTACAACGTTAAAGTGCTGCATGTTTTTATTAATAAACTATTGTATGATATAAGTACAGTATATTTTGTGTGACAGTAGTAAAGCATGCAGTCTCAAAAACACAATATCATCATCACAAATAACTCAAAATTTAACATATATGGACATCATTTTTACACCAATCTACAAACACTTCATTTTATACATAGAGAGTTACTTACTCGATGGTGGTTTGGTCAAGGACTCCTGTCACTGGAATGCCATAAAACCGCTGCATGGCAGCGACCGCCGACTGCATGGCTTTCTCCGATCGCAGGTCCGATATTCGGATGTCATGAGGGAGTAGGTAGCCATAGTTCTTCAGCCACGTCTGAGAAGAGATGAAGAGAGAAGTTCTCATGAAGAGGCACAAAGCTAATTTTATAATGTATGAATTATAGAAGGAATTTTTAGAATGAACACACATAGGTATGGATTCATTATATCAGTCAATTCTACGTGAATTTGTGTTTGTAACATACAGCCGTAGAAATATTAGGAGACCATTCCAAATTTTCATTAAATCAGCATTTCTAATGTCTTGTGGACACTCGTGTGTGTGTGTGTTAAATTTCAACAAAATCAAACCTCAGGAATGACATAATTTCATCCAATGCGAAAGACAGACAGCGTGACATAACACATGAAAACTGTGATATCACAAAGAAAAGGTTAACACATAAAAAATAATTTTGAACTCATGTACAAATACTACTGTAGAGATGCTTAAAGGAGTAGTTCACGTTCATAGTGAAAATTCAGTTATCATTTACACGCCCTCTCATCACTTCAAACCTTTCTTCCTTCTGCAGAACACAAAGAAGATATTTTGAAAAATGTTGGTAACAGAACACTATTGTAACCAATGCAAGTGAATGTGGGGCTGTTAACAACATTCTTCCAAATATCTTCTTTTGTGTTCTGCAGAAGCAAGAATGTCACACAGGTTTGAAATGACAATAGAGTGAGTAAATGATGACAGAATTTTACATTTTGAAAGTGAACTACTTATTTTAAAGTACATTTTCTTTGCAGTATTTGAGATCTGAAAAAAGCATTTTTTCAGTTATTTTGACCTGTTTCTCCAATTTTCATTTTCTGCAAATAAATGCAGATAGAAACAATATTTTAAATATAACTGCAAGCAGTAATCATCGGGTTCGAGCAGTCTAAGGGGACTAAGGTCAACTGCCTTCGCAGACTACGGTCAGGAATCGCACCATAACACATCCGCAACGGATGACACTTACCCATATCCAGAAAAATGAAAGAAATGGTCAGCAACGGTTAATACAGACCACGCATGCTTACACTCATATGCAGGTTTAAACAGATAAGGGACGAGTGAAATTAACCAATTCTCATGTCTCTACGATGTTCTGTTCCAGAGATATAGGTCTAGCTTAATGGTTGCTAAGTTAACCTGTTTAGTTGCTATGGATGTGGCATGGCACCTGCCATACATTATGATAGACGTGTATACATTTTTTTTAAGGCTTTAGGCCAGGAGCATCTTAAATAGATACATTGATTCACATTCATAATATTCTAGAATGCCATGGCATTTAAATTATGCTTAATTTTATACAAACACCTCACATAATACAATATACCCCATTTTGATGTTTGCTTTGAACTTCAGGAAGTCATGTTTACCATGTCTAAATGCCTAAATTTATTGAGCTGCTGCCATGTGACTGGCTGAGTAGCAATTTGGGTTTACATGCAATTAAACTGGTTTTATCTAATAAAGCTTTGTTATATATATATATATCAACACTCATCTTAAAAGCAAGCAGACATGTGCTATATTTATAGATGTGTAAATATGGAGCAACGTTTAATGTGTAATACATTATATTTCTAACACTGTCTTCCTGTGAGACACATTTCATTACACACACATGCACACTCTCGATCACACAAGACATACAGAACTATACAGTGCATTCAAACTCATATGATACAGAGGGAAATGATATCCATAAACACACACGCACACTACACACCTTTATCCTGCACATATTTATCGTTCCTTTAGCAAAGCTACATGCATTGTGATCTGGTGACTCTATAAGAAAGCCATCGAAATGAATGTCTCTTCCTATGAGCATCACATTTTGCATGCTTGTTAAGTGTCATAATATGTATAATAGTACTAAATGGCAAGTAAGTTGGATTATTTATTAAGGAGTATCGACATATAACATACTCGTTTCACGCTAATATAATAAAGGACCCTGTTATGGTCACAAAACAAAAAAAACTCAACATGATTTTGATGATTATTGACCTAGAGAGTCCAAAGAAATGAACTGAGGTGGAAATTTTGAAATTGCTTGAAAGTCCTTGAACAAGTTTGAAAAAGTAGTTTTTTAAATCATCACCAATATCTCACAAACCATTTGATAGACATCAATGGTTCAAGAGGCAAAGTTGTTATGAATAAGGAGATCTATCGTTTGATATCAATAGTTTGTGTATTACTCAAATGTCACGTGACGAACAGTTGTCTAGGCTACCAAAAGACATGTGCATTATGCCATTTTTATTATTATAGCGCCACCTAGTGTCCAAACGCCACGTTCTTTTTTATGTGAAATCCTAGTGATGGTCTCCAGATATTTCCTGAGCCCCTTGCTGTTATGTTAAACCGTTCTTGATTTGAGGCCATTTAAATGTGATAGGCTCCGCCCATTTTTTTATTTTGGGGCCCCTAAGCGACCGTGAAAGGAAATTTCAACTTTTTTTGATAATTATTTACCTTCACACTCAACACAAGTCATCTACATTGGTTTGGGTCTGATCGGTCAAAAACTCAGGGACAAGTTTGCGAAGAAAGGTTTCTATCAATATCTGCGATAACTCACAAACCATTTGATCGACAGAAGTTGTTCTAGAGGCAAAGTTGTTTAGAATAAGGAGATCTATCATATAATACAAATAGTTTGGTTATATGTCAAGTGTCACATGATACACAAATGTTTAAGCACTACTAAAGCGTTATTTCGCCCCCCGGTGGCCAAATGAGTTCACATTTCTTACAGACCTTAAGGACCTTGAGATGAATAAGCCCAGCGAGTGTCGTTTTGATCGGCCTCCGTTTACCCGGTGTAATGAGCGCTCAAAATTCATTGGCCAATGGCGGCCATGTTTTTTGACATACGTCAATGTCCTTTTAGATATTCATGAAGCATGAGACAAAGAGACACCATACCAATTATCAAGTCATTCGGGCAAAGGGTTGCGTAGTTATAGCCATTTTCTAGCTCATTCAAATTATAGCGCCACCTAGTGGCCAAAATGCCACATTTTTTTTATTGTGACTCCGGACTGAGGGTCTACACATATGTTCCAAGCCCCATGAAGATATCTCAAACAGTTCACGAGTTATGGCCATTTTAGCTAAATATGCCACTTCCGGTTTGGACGTTTTAGCGCCACCTAGCGGCCGTGAATGGAAAATTCAACTTTTTTTCGATAACTATTTACATTCACAGTCCACAGAATTCATCAACGTTGGTTTGGTTTCGATAGGGCAAAAATCCAGGGACTAGTTCATTTTTTTTTTTTTTCATAAAATGCAAATTAGCGAAAAAATTTGCATACCGGAAATGAAATCGGAGATATACGTTTTTTAAGTTTTGAGCCAGTGATTACACTGATATAAGACACTTGGGTGTGCGACCAATGGTTTAGGAGTATAAGGCGCAAACGCGCTTTTCATCGTTGTAGCGCCACCTATGGGCCGATTTGGCTGGCTCCGTGTATCTGAGTAGCGACAAGGACTACTACCATCTGACCAAGTCTCAGCTCTGTCGGTCTTACGGTTTGGGCTGCAGCATCAGTTTTAGGGCAGAATAATAATAAGAATTAAAGCTGCAAGCAGCATTTAGCGGGTTCGAGCGATTTAAGGCATCTAAGGTACGTCTGCCATCGCCGACCAGTTTCAAGAATCGCACCATAACAGATCAAGGACGGACGACACTCTAGCGCACCAAGTAAAATGTCAGAAACGTTTAATACAGTTGCAGAGATATAGATCTTGCTAAAAGGTTGCTAAGCTAATCTGTTTGGTTGCTATTGGCGTGGAATGGCACCTGCCAATTAATAACACATTAAACCACAAGTCATGCGAAACAACTCCAGTGACTCTGCGATGCTCTATTGCAGAGATGGAGGTCTAGCTTCATGGTTGCTAAGTTAACAGTTTAGTTGCTATGGATGTGGTATGGCACCTGCCAATTGATATTACATTAAGTCACAAGTGAAATTAACCGAACCCCTGTGTCTCTACAATATTCAACTGCAGAGATATAGGTCTGTGTAAATGATTGTTAAGCTAATCTGTTTAGTGGCTATGGGCATAGCTTGTCACCTTCATATTATAATACACTTTTCCATGAGTAGAACGAAGCAACTTCTTTGTCTCTATGACATTCTATTGCAGAGATATTGGTCTTTTTGGTTAATTTAATGCATATTTTTCAAAATAGCCTCTTTTGTGTTTTGAAGAATTAAAATTGAATTAAAATTTAGGACCATTTTAAATGGATACATTGATTCATATTCATGAATACATTGTGGTCAGTAAGACATTGACATTGTCTGCAATAATATTTTAGAAGGCCGTGCCATTTAAATTATGTTTCTTTGGTAGACGCGCCTCACATGATATATCCCATTTCTTCTCAAGTTTGATGTTTGGTTTGAACTTCAGGAAGTCATGTTTACCATGTCTAAATGCCTAAATGCATTGAGTTGCTGCCATGTGACTGGCTGAGTAGCAATTTGGGTTTACATGCAATTAAACTGGTTTTATCTAATAAAGGTGTGTTGTATATATATATATCAATACAGCATCATAAAAGCAGCCAGACATGTGCTATATTTATAGATGTGTAAATATGCAGCAACGTTTAATGTGTAATACATTATATTTTTTAACACTGTCTTCCTGTGAAACACATTTCATTCCACACACATGCACAGTCTCGATCACGCAAGACACACAGAACTATACTGTGCATTTACACTCTTATGATACAGAGGGAAATGATACCCATAAACATACACACATGCACACTACACACCTTTATCCTGCACACATTTATCGTTCCTTAAGCAAAGCTACATGCATTGTGATCTGGTGACTCTATAAGAAAACCATTGAAATGAATGATATTTCACCTTTTTATCATTTATGAAGGAATGCCTCTTCCTATGAGCATCACATTTTGCATCCTTGTTAAGTGTCATAATATGTATAATAGTACTAAATGGCAAGTCAGTTGGATTATTTCTTAAGGAGTAGCGACCTATAACATACTCGTTTCACGCTAATATAATAAAGCACCCTGTTATGGTCACAAAACTAAAAAATACTCAACATATTTTTGATGATTATTGACCTAGAGAGTCCAAAGAAATGTACTGTGGTGGAAATTTTGAAATTGCTTGAAAATCCTTGAACAAGTTAGCAAAAGTAGGTTTTTTACATCATCACCAATAACTCACAAACCATTTGATAGACATCAATGGTTCAAGAGGCAAAGTTGTTATGAATAAGGAGATCTATCGTTTGATATGAATAGTTTTTGTATTAGTCAAATGTCACGTGACACAGAGTTGTCTAGGCCACCAAAAGACATGTACATTTAGCCATTTTTACTGTTATAGCACCACCTAGTGTCCAAACGCCATGTTATTTTGTATGGGACCTCGGAGTGATGATCTACATATATTTCCCGAGGCATATGATGATATGTTAAGCCGTTCTGGATTTATGGCCATTTAAATGTGATAGGCTCCACCCATTCTTTTATTTTGGCGCCCCTAAGCGACCGTGAAAGGAAATTTCTACTTTTTTTCAATAATTATTTACAAACACTTCCCACAGAAGTCATCTGCATTGTTTTGGTTCCGATCGGTCGAAAATCCAACGACTAGTTTGCGAAGGTAGGTTTTTGACCTCATCAGCGATAACTCACAAACTATTCGATTGACAGAAGTTGTTCCAGAGGCAAAGTTGCTCAGATAGAAGAGTACTATCCTATGATACCAATAGTTTCTGTATATGTCAAATGTCACGTGATACACAATTGTTTAAGCACTCCTAAAGCGTTATTTCGCCCCCCGGTGGCCGAATGAGTTCACATTTCTTACAGACCTTAAAGACCATGAGACGAATAAGCCCAGCGAGCGTTGTTTTGTTCGGCCTCCGTTAACCCGGTCTAATAAGTGCTCAAACTTCATTGGCCAATGGCGGCCATGTTTTTTAAGATACGCCAATGTCCTTTTAGATATTCATGTAGAATGAGACAAAGACACACCATACCAAATAATAAGTCAATCGGGCAAACTGTTGCGTAGTTATGGCCATTTTGTAGCTCATCCAAATTATAGCGCCACCTAGTGGCCAAACGCAGGATTCTTTTTACTGTGACCCCGGATTGAGGGTCTACACATATGTTCCAAGCCCCATGAAGATATCTCAAACAGTTCAGGAGTTATGGCCATTTTAGTTCAATATGTTACTTCCGTTTTGGACATTTTTGCGCCCTCTAGCGATGGGGGATGAAAATTTCAACTTTTTTTTAATAATTATTCATATTCACACTCCACAGAACTCATCAGCGTTGGTTTGGTTCCAATAGGGCAAAAATCCAGGGACTAGTTCATTTTTTATTTTTTTCATAAAATGCTAATTAGCGAAAAAATTTGCATACCGGAAATGAATTCAGAGATATACATTTTTTAAGTTTTGAGCCAGTGATTACTCTGATATAAAATACTTGGGTGTGCAACAAACGGTTTAGGAGTAACATGCGTAAACGCGTTTTTTATCGCTGTAGCGCCACCTATGGGTCGATTTGGCTGGCTCCGTGTATCTGAGTAGCGACAAGGACTACAACCATCTGACCAAGTCTCAGCCCTGTCGGCCTTACGGTTTGGGCTGCAGTATCAGTTCTAGGGAAGAAGTATAATAATAATAATAAAACCAACAAATACAATAGGTTTCTAGCCCTTCGGGCTCGAACCCTAATTAAAGCTGCAAGCAGCATTTAGCGGGTTCGAGCAGTCTAAGGCCTCTATTGGCCTTGCCAATGTCAACTAGGCTCAGGAATGGCACCGTAACAAATCCACAAAGGATGACACTCTTTCACACCAAGAAATATGACAGAAACGGTTAGTAACTTTTAATACAGACCATGCATGCGTACACTCGTATGCAAAAACGGGCGTAAACCGATAATACCTAAGGGACGAGTGCAATGAACCAATTCTCATGTCTCTACGATGATTTGTTGCAGAGATATAGAGCTTGCTAAACGGTTGCTAAGCTAACCTGTTCGGTTGCCATGGGTGTGGAATAGCACCTGTCAATTAATAACACATCAAACCAAAAGTCAAACGAACCAAGCCCCGTGTCTCTATAATATTCTACTGCAGAGACGTAGGTCTGGCTAGACGGTTGCAAAAAATAATCTGTTTGGTTGCTAAGGGTGTGGCTTGGCAGCTGTCAATTGATAAAGAACGAAGCCATTAGCAAAACAGAGCAACTCCTGTGTCTCTAAAACATTCTATTGCACATTTTTGTTAATACAATGCACATTCTTCAAAATAGCTCATTTTGTGTTCTGAAAAATTGTTAAAAAAAATAAGACCAATTTAAATAGATAATTGATTCACATTCATGGTCTGCAACAATATTCCAGAAGACCTTGCCATTTAACTGATGCTTACTTGGTTGAGTCTGGTGACTCTGAAGGCCATTGGAGTACAGTGAGCTCATTGTCATGTTCAAGAAACCAGTTTGAGATCATTTGAGCTTTCTGACATAGTCCATTTTTTACTGCTGGAAGTAGCCATCAAAACATGGACTTGGTTGGCAACAATCCTCAGGTGGTATGTGTTATCTAATATATCCCATACCATATATCCAATTGTTTCTCAAATTTGATGCTCGGTTTGAACTTCAGCAAGTGTGTTTACCACGTCTAGATGCCAAAATGGATTGAGTTCATGCTATGTGACTGGCTGATTAGCAATTTGATTAGCAAATGATGTATTTATTAAAGACAAGTTTAAAATAGTAATTTTAAATGTATGATATTTCACCTTTTTGACTGTTGTGAAGGCATGCCTCTTCCGATAAGAATCACATGTTGCATGCTTGTTTTTTGTCATAATATGTATAATAGTACTTAATGGCAAGTCATTTGGATTATTTATTAAGGAGTAGCGACCTTCACCGTACTCGTTTCACGCTAATATAATAAAGGACCCTGTTATGGTCACAAAACAAAAAAAACTCAACATGATTTTGATGATTATTGACCTAGAGAGTCCAGAGAAATGTACTGTGGTGGAAATTTTGAAATTGCTTGAAAATCCTTGAACAAGTTTGCAAAAGTAGTTTTTTTACATCATCACCAATAACTCACAAACCATTTGATAGACATCAATGGTTCAAGAGGCAAAGTTGTTATGAATGAGGAGATCTATCGTTTGATATCAATAGTTTGTTTATTAGTCAAATGTCACGTGACACACCGTTGTCTAGGCCACCAAAAGACATGTACATTTAGCCATTTTTAATATTATAGCGCCACCTAGTGTCCAAACGCCACGTTATTTTGTATGTGACCTCGGAGTGATGGTCTACATATATTTCCCGAGGCATATGATGATATGTTTAGCTGTTCTGGATTTAAGGCCATTTAAATGTGATAGGCTCCACCCATTCTTTTATTTTGGCGCCCCTAAGCAACCGTGAAAGGAAATTTCTACTTTTTTTCAATAAGTATTTACAAACACTTCCCACAGAAGTCATCTGCATTGTTGTGGTTCCGATCGGTCGAAAATCCAACGACTAGTTTGCGAAGGTAGGTTTTTGACCTCATCAGCGATTATTCACAAACTGTTCGATTGACAGAAGTTGTTCCAGAGGCAAAGTTGCTCAGAATGAAGAGTACTATCATATGATACCAATAGTTTCTGTATATGTCAAATGTCACGTGATACACAATTGTTAAAGCACTCCTAAAGCGTTATTTCGCCCCCCGGTGGCCGAATGAGTTCACATTTCTTACAGACCTTAAAGACCATGAGACGAATAAGCCCAGCGAGCGTCGTATTGTTCGGCCTCCGTTAACCCGGTCTAATAAGTGCTCAAACTTCATTGGCCAATGGCGGCCATGTTTTTTAGGATACGCCAATGTCCTTTTAGATATTCATGTAGAATGAGACAAAGACACACCATACCAAATAATAAGTCAATCGGGCAAACTGTTGCGTAGTTATAGCCATTTTCTAGCTCATTCAAATTATAGCGCCACCTAGTGGCCAAACGCCGCATTTTTTTTTATTGTGACCCCGGATTGAGGGTGTACACATATGTTAAAAGCCCCATGAAGATATCTCAAACAGTTAAGGAGTTATGGCCATTTTAGTTCAATATGTTACTTCCGTTTTGGACATTTTTGCGCCCTCTAGCGATGGGGGATGAAAATTTCAACTTTTTTTTAATAATTATTCATATTCACACTCCACAGAACTCATCAGCGTTGGTTTGGTTCCAATAGGGCAAAAATCCAGGGACTAGTTCATTTTTAATTTTTTTCATAAAATGCTAATTAGCGAAAAAATTTGCATACCGGAAATGAAATCAGAGATATACGTTTTTTAAGTTTTGAGCCAGTGATTACACTGATATAAGACACATGGGTGTGCGACAAACGGTTTAGGAGTAACAAGCGTTAACGCGTTCGGCATCGCTGTAGCGCCACCTATGGGTCGATTTGGCTGGCTCCGTGTATCTGAGTAGCGACAAGGACTACAACCATCTGACCAAGTCTCAGCCCTGTCGGCCTTACGGTTTGGGCTGCAGTATCAGTTCTAGGGAAGAAGTATAATAATAATAATAAAACCAACAAATACAATAGGTTTCTAGCCCTTCGGGCTCGAACCCTAATTAAAGCTGCAAGCAGCATTTAGCGGGTTCGAGCAGTCTAAGGCCTCTATTGGCCTTGCCATTGTCAACTAGGCTCAGGAATGGCACCGTAACAAATCCACAATGAATGACACTCTTCCACACCAAGAAATATGACAGAAACGGTTGGTAACTTTTAACACAGACCATGCATGCGTACACTCGTATGCAAAAACGGGCGTAAACCGATAATACCTAAGGGACGAGTGCAATAAACCATTTCTCATGTCTCTATGATGATTTGTTGCAGAGATAGAGATCTTGCTAAACGGTTGCTAAGCTAACCTGTTCGGTTGCCATGGGTGTCAATTAATACCTGTCAATTAATAACACATCAAACCACAAGTCAAACGAACCAAGCCCCGTGTCTTTATAATATTCTACTGCAGAGATGTAGGTCTGGCTAGACGATTGCAAAAAATAATCTGTTTGGTTGCTAAGGGCGTGGCTTGGCAGCTGTCAATTGATAAAGAATGAAGCCATTAGCAAAACAAAGCAACTCCTGTGTCTCTAAAACATTCTATTGCACATATATAGGTCTTTTTTTTAATACAATGCACATTCTTCAAAATAGCTTATTTTGTGTTCTGAAGAATTGATAAAAAAATACGACCAATTTAAATAGATAATTGATTCACATTCATGGTCTGCAACAATATTCCAGAAGACCTTGCCATTTAAGTGATGCTTATTTGGTTGAGTCTGGTGACTCTGAAGGCCATTGGAGTACAGTGAGCTCATTGTCATGTTCAAGAAACCAGTTTGAGATCATTTGAGCTTTCTGACATGGTCGATTTTTTTACTGCTGGAAGTAGCCATCAAAACATGGACATGGTTGGCAACAATCCTCAGGTGGTATGTGTTATCTAATATATCCCATACCATATATCCAATTGTTTCTCCATTTTGATGCTCGGTTTGAACTTCAGCAAGTGTGTTTACCACGTCTAGAAGCCAAAATGGATTGAGTTTATGCTATGTGACTGGCTGATTAGCAATTTGACTAGCAAATGATGTATTTATTAAAGACAAGTTTAAAATAGTAATTTTAAATGTATGATATTTCACCTTTTTGACTGTTGTGAAGGCATGCCTCTTCCGATAAGAATCACATGTTGCATGCTTGTTTTGTGTCATAATATGTATAATAGTACTTAATGGCAAGTCAGTTGGATTAATTATTAAGGAGTGGTGACCTTCACCACACTCGTTTCACGCTAATATAATAAAGGACCCTGTTATGGTCACAAAACAAAAAAACTCAACATGTTTTTGATGATTATTGACCTAGAGAGTCCAGAGAAATGTACTGTGGTGGAAATTTTGTAATTGCTTGAAAATCTTTGAACAAGTTTGCAAAAGTAGGTTTTATACATCATCACCAATAACTCACAAACCATTTGATAGACATCAATGGTTCAAGAGGCAAAGTTGTTATGAATGAGGAGATCTATCGTTTGATATCAATAGTTTGTGTATTAGTCAAATGTCACATGACACAAAGTTGTCCAGGCCACCAAAATACATGTACATTTTGCCTTTTTTAATGTTTTAGCGCCACCTAGTATCCAAACGCCACCTTCCTTTGTATGTGACCTTGGAGTGATGGTCTACACATATCATCTGAGCCCCATGATGATATGTTAAGCCGTTCTGGATTTATGGCCATTTTAATGTGATAGGCTCAGACCATTTTAAGTTTTGGCGTCCCTAAGCAGCGGTGAAAGAAAAATTTCAACTTTTTTTCAATGATTATTTACATTCACACTCCACAGAAGTCATCTGCATTGGTTTGGTTCCGATCGGTTGAAAAACCAGGAACTAGTTCGCGAAAGTAGGTTTTTGACATCATCAGCGATAACTCACGAACCGTTTGATCGATTGAAGTTGTTCCAGAGGCAAAGTTGCTCAGAATGAAGAGTACTATCATATTATAACCATAGTTTGGGTAAATGTCAAATATCACGTGATACACAGTTGTGCATGCACTCCAAAAGCGCTATTACGCCCCCCGGTGGCCGAATAAGTTCATGTTTCTTACACACCGTCAGGACCATGAGACAAATAAGCCCAGTGAGTGGCGTTTTGATCGGCCTCCGTTAACCCGGCGTAATGAGTGCTCAAACTTCATCGACCAATGGCGGCCATGTTTTTTGATATACGCCAATGTCCATTTAGATATTTATGTAGAATGAGACAAAGACACACCATACCAAATAATAAGTCAATCGGGCAAACTGTTGCGTAGTTATAGACATTTTCTAGCTCATTCAAATTATAGCGCCATCTAGCAGCCAAACGCCACTGTTTTTTTATTGTAACCCCGGACTGAGGGTCTACACATGTGTTCCAAGCCCCATGAAGATATCTCAAACAGTTCAGGAGTTATGGCCATTTTAGCTAAATATGTTACTTCCGGTTTGGATGGTTTAGCGCCACCTAGCGACCGTGAATTGAAAATTGAACTTTTTTTTAATAATTATTCATATTCACACTCCACAGAACTCATCAGCGTTGGTTTGGTTCCAATAGGGCAAAAATCCAGGGACTAGTTCATTTTTTTTTTTTTTCATAAAATGCTAATTAGCGAAAAATCTATAATGGCGGAAATGAAATCGGAGATATACGTTTTTTAAGTTTTGAGCCAGTGATTACACTGATATAAGACACTTGGGTGTGCGAGAAACGGTTTCGGAGTAACAAGCGCAAACGCGTTTGGTATTGCTATAGCGCCACCTATGGGTCGATATGGCTGGCTCCGTGTATCTGAGTAGCGACAAGGACTACTACCATCTGACCAAGTCTCAGCTCTGTCGGCCTTACGGTTTGGGCTGCAGTATCAGTTTTATGGCAGAATAATAATAAGAAGAAGAATTAAAGCTGCAAGCAGCATTTAGCGGGTTCGAGCAGTCTAAGGCCTCTATTGGCCTTGCCATTGTCAACTAGGCTCAGGAATGGCACCGTAACAAATCCACAACGAATGACACTCTTCCACACCAAGAAATATGACAGAAACGGTCGGTAACTTTTAATACAGACCATGCATGCTTACACTCGTATGCAAAAACGGGCGTAAACCGATAATACCTAAGGGACGAGTGCAATGAACCAATTCTCATGTCTCTACGATGATTTGTTGCAGAGATATAGATCTTGCTAAACGGTTGCTAAGCTAACCTGTTCGGTTGCCATGGGTGTGGAATAGCACCTGTCAATTAATAACACATCAAACCACAAGTCAAACGAACCAAGCCCCTTGTCTCTATAATATTCTACTGCAGAGATGTAGGTCTGGCTAGACGGTTGCAAAAAATAATCTGTTTGGTTGCTAAGGGTGTGGCTTGGCAGCTGTCAATTGATAAAGAACGAAGCCATTAGCAAAACAAAGCAACTCCTGTGTCTCTAAAACATTCCATGCACATATATAGGTCTTTTTTGTTAATACAATGCACATTCTTCAAAATAGCTCATTTTGTGTTCTGAAAAATTGATTAATAAAAATAAGACCAATTTAAATAGATAATTGATTCACATTCATGGTCTGCAACAATATTCCAGAAGACCTTGCCATTTAACTGATGCTTATTTCGTTGAGTCTGGTGACTCTGAAGGCCATTGGAGTACAGTGAGCTCATTGTCATGTTCAAGAAACCAGTTTGAGATCATTTGAGCTTTCTGACATGGTCCATTTTTTACTGCTGGAAGTAGCCATCAAAACATGGACATGGTTGGCAACAATTCTCAGGTGGTATGTGTTATCTAATATATCCCATACCATATATGCAATTGTTTCTCCATTTTGATGCTCGGTTTAAACTTCAGCAAGTGTGTTTACCACGTCTGGATGCCAAAATGGATTGAGTTTATGCTATGTGACTGGCTGATTAGCAATTTGATTAGCAAATGATGTATTTATTAAAGACAAGTTTAAAATAGTAATTTAAATGTATGATATTTCACCTTTTTGACTGTTGTGAAGGCATGCCTCTTCCGATAAGAATCACATGTTGCGTGCTTGTTTTGTGTCATAATATGTGTAATAGTACTTAATGGCAATTCTGTTGGATTATTTATTAAGGAGTAGCGACCTTCACCGTACTCGGTTAACGCTAATATAATAAAGGACCCTGTTATGGTCACAAAACAAAAAAAACTCAACATGTTTTTGATGATTATTGACCTAGAGAGTCCAGAGAAATGTACTGTAGTGGAAATTTTGAAATTGCTTAAAAATCCTTAAGCAAGTTTGCAAAAGTAGGTTTTTTACATCATGCCAATAACTCACAAACCATTTGATAGACGTCAATGGTTCAAGAGGCAAAGTTGTTATGAATGAGGAGTTCTATCGTTTGATATCAATAGTTTGTGTATTAGTCAAATGTCACGTGACACACAGTGGTCTAGGCCACCAAAAGACATGTACATTTAACCCTTTTTACTGTTATAGCGCCAACTAGTGTCCAAACGCCACGTTATTTTGTATGTGACATCGTAGTGGTGGTCTTCACATATTTTCTGAGCCCCTTGCTGATATGTTAAGCCGTTCTGGATTTATGGCCATTTTAATGTGATAGGCTCAGACCATTTTAAGTTTTGGCGTCCCTAAGCAGCGGTGAAAGAAAAATTTCAACTTTTTTTCAATGATTATTTACATTCACACTCCACAGAAGTCATCTGCATTGGTTTGGTTCCGATCGGTTGAAAAACCAGGAACTAGTTCGCGAAAGTAGGTTTTTGACATCATCAGCGATAACTCACGAACCATTCGATCGACAGAAGTGGTTTAAGAGGCAAAGTTGCTCAGAATGAAGTGAGCTATTGTATGATATAAACAGTTTGGGTATATGTCAAATGTCACGTGATACACAATTGTTTAAGCACTCCTAAAGCGTTATTTCGCCCCCCGGTGGCCGAATGAGTTCACATTTCTTACAGACCTTAAAGACCATGAGACGAATAAGCCCAGTGAGCGTCGTTTTGTTCGGCCTCCGTTAACCCGGTCTAATAAGTGCTCAAACTTCATTGGCCAATGGCGGCCATGTTTTTTCAGATACGCCAATGTCCTTTTAGATATTCATGTAGAATGAGACAAAGACACACCATACCAAATAATAAGTCAATCGGGCAAACTGTTGCGTAGTTATGGCCATTTTCTAGCTCATTCAAATTATAGCGCCACCTAGTGGCCAAACGCAGCATTTTTTTTACCTTGACCCCGGATTGAGGGTCTACACATATGTTCCAAGCCCCATGAAGATATCTCAAACAGTTAAGGAGTTATGGCCATTTTAGTTCAATATGTTACTTCCGTTTTGGACATTTTTGCGCCCTCTAGCGATGGGGGATGAAAATTTCAACTTTTTTTTAATAATTATTCATATTCACACTCCACAGAACTCATCAGCGTTGGTTTGGTTCCAATAGGGCAAAAATCCAGGGACTAGTTCATTTTTATTTTTTTTCATAAAATGCTAATTAGCGAAAAAATTTGCATACCGGAAATGAAATCAGAGATATACGTTTTTTAAGTTTTGAGCCAGTGATTACACTGATATAAGACACTTGGGTGTGCAACAAACGGTTTAGGAGTAACAAGCGTTAACGCGTTCGGCATCGCTGTAGCGCCACCTATGGGCCGATTTGGCTGGTTCCGTGTATCTGAGTAGCGACAAGGACTACTACCATCTGACCAAGTCTCAGCTCTGTCGGTCTTACGGTTTGGGCTGCACGATCAGTTCTAGGGAAGAAGTATAATAATAATAATAAAACCAACAAATACAATAGGTTTCTAGCCCTTCGGGCTCGAACCCTAATTAAAGCTGCAAGCAGCATTTAGCGGGTTCGAGCAGTCTAAGGCCTCTATTGGCCTTGCCATTGTCAACTAGGCTCAGGAATGGCACCGTAACAAATCCACAACGAATGACACTCTTCCACACCAAGAAATATGACAGAAACGGTTGGTAACTTTTAATTCAGACCATGCATGCGTACACTCGTATGCAAAAACGGGCGTAAACCGATAATACCTAAGGGACGAGTGCAATAAACCATTTCTCATGTCTCTATGATGATTTGTTGCAGAGATAGAGATCTTGCTAAACGGTTGCTAAGCTAACCTGTTCGGTTGCCATGGGTGTCAATTAATACCTGTCAATTAATAACACATCAAACCACAAGTCAAACGAACCAAGCCCCGTGTCTTTATAATATTCTACTGCAGAGATGTAGGTCTGGCTAGACGATTGCAAAAAATAATCTGTTTGGTTGCTAAGGGTGTGGCTTGGCAGCTGTCAATTGATAAAGAACGAAGCCATTAGCAAAACAAAGCAACTCCTGTGTCTCTAAAACATTCTATTGCACAGATATAGGTCTTTTTTTTAATACAATGCACATTCTTCAAAATAGCTTATTTTTTGTTCTGAAGAATTGATAAAAAAAATACGACCAATTTAAATAGATAATTGATTCACATTCATGGTCTGCAACAATATTCCAGAAGACCTTGCCATTTAAGTGATGCTTATTTGGTTGAGTCTGGTGACTCTGAAGGCCATTGGAGTACAGTGAGCTCATTGTCATGTTCAAGAAACCAGTTTGAGATCATTTGAGCTTTCTGACATGGTCGATTTTTTTTACTGCTGGAAGTAGCCATCAAAACATGGACATGGTTGGCAACAATCCTCAGGTGGTATGTGTTATCTAATATATCCCATACCATATATCCAATTGTTTCTCCATTTTGATGCTCGGTTTGAACTTCAGCAAGTGTGTTTACCACGTCTAGATGCCAAAATGGATTGAGTTTATGCTATGTGACTGGCTGATTAGCAATTTGACTAGCAAATGATGTATTTATTAAAGACAAGTTTAAAATAGTAATTTTAAATGTATGATATTTCACCTTTTTGACTGTTGTGAAGGCATGCCTCTTCCGATAAGAATCACATGTTGCATGCTTGTTTTGTGTCATAATATGTATAATAGTACTTAATGGCAAGTCAGTTGGATTAATTATTAAGGAGTGGTGACCTTCACCACACTTGTTTCACGCTAATATAATAAAGGACCCTGTTATGGTCACAAAACAAAAAAAAACTCAACATGTTTTTGATGATTATTGACCTAGAGAGTCCAGAGAAATGTACTGTGCTGGAAATTTTGTAATTGCTTGAAAATCTTTGAACAAGTTTGCAAAAGTAGGTTTTATACATCATCACCAATAACTCACAAACCATTTGATAGACATCAATGGTTCAAGAGGCAAAGTTGTTATGAATGAGGAGATCTATCGTTTGATATCAATAGTTTGTGTATTAGTCAAATGTCACATGACACAAAGTTGTCCAGGCCACCAAAATACATGTACATTTTGCCTTTTTTAATGTTTTAGCGCCACCTAGTATCCAAACGCCACCTTCCTTTGTATGTGACCTTGGAGTGATGGTCTACACATATCATCTGAGCCCCATGATGATATGTTAAGCCGTTCTGGATTCATGGCCATTTTAATGTGATAGGCTCAGACCATTTTAAGTTTTGGCGTCCCTAAGCAGCGGTGAAAGAAAAATTTCAACTTTTTTTCAATGATTATTTACATTCACACTCCACAGAAGTCATCTGCATTGGTTTGGTTCCGATCGGTTGAAAAACCAGGAACTAGTTCGCGAAAGTAGGTTTTTGACATCATCAGCGATAACTCACGAACCGTTTGATCAATAGAAGTTGTTCCAGAGGCAAAGTTGCTCAGAATGAAGAGTACTATCATATTATAACCATAGTTTGGGTAAATGTCAAATATCACGTGATACACAGTTGTGCATGCACTCCAAAAGCGCTATTACGCCCCCAGGTGGCCGAATAAGTTCATGTTTCTTACACACCGTCAGGACCATGAGACAAATAAGCCCAGTGAGTGGCGTTTTGATCGGCCTCCGTTAACCCGGCGTAATGAGTGCTCAAACTTCATCGACCAATGGCGGCCATGTTTTTTGATATACGCCAATGTCCATTTAGATATTTATGTAGAATGAGACAAAGACACACCATACCAAATAATAAGTCAATCGGGCAAACTGTTGCGTAGTTATAGACATTTTCTAGCTCATTCAAATTATAGCGCCATCTAGTGGCCAAACGCCACTGTCTTTTTATTGTGACCCCGGACTGAGGGTCTACACATGTGTTCCAAGCCCCATGAAGATATCTCAAACAGTTCAGGAGTTATGGCCATTTTAGCTAAATATGTTACTTCCGGTTTGAATGTTTTAGCGCCACCTAGCGACCGTGAATTGAAAATTGAACTTTTTTTTAATAATTATTCATATTCACACTCCACAGAACTCATCAGCGTTGGTTTGGTTCCAATAGGGCAAAAATCCAGGGACTAGTTCATTTTTTTTTTTTTTCATAAAATGCTAATTACCGAAAAATCTATAATGGCGGAAATGAAATCGGAGATATACGTTTTTTAAGTTTTGAGCCAGTGATTACACTGATATAAGACACTTGGGTGTGCGACAAACGGTTTCGGAGTAACAAGCGCAAACGCGTTTGGTATTGCTATAGCGCCACCTATGGGTCGATATGGCTGGCTCCGTGTATCTGAGTAGCGACAAGGACTACTACCATCTGACCAAGTCTCAGCTCTGTCGGCCTTACGGTTTGGGCTGCAGTATCAGTTTTATGGCAGAATAATAATAAGAAGAAGAATTAAAGCTGCAAGCAGCATTTAGCGGGTTCGAGCAGTCTAAGGCCTCTATTGGCCTTGCCATTGTCAACTAGGCTCAGGAATGGCACCGTAACAAATCCACAACGAATGACACTCTTCCACACCAAGAAATATGACAGAAACGGTCGGTAACTTTTAATACAGACCATGCATGCTTACACTCGTATGCAAAAACGGGCGTAAACCGATAATACCTAAGGGACGAGTGCAATGAACCAATTCTCATGTCTCTACGATGATTTGTTGCAGAGATATAGATCTTGCTAAACGGTTGCTAAGCTAACCTGTTCGGTTGCCATGGGTGTGGAATAGCACCTGTCAATTAATAACACATCAAACCACAAGTCAAACGAACCAAGCCCCTTGTCTCTATAATATTCTACTGCAGAGATGTAGGTCTGGCTAGACGGTTGCAAAAAATAATCTGTTTGGTTGCTAAGGGTGTGGCTTGGCAGCTGTCAATTGATAAAGAACGAAGCCATTAGCAAAACAAAGCAACTCCTGTGTCTCTAAAACATTCCATGCACATATATAGGTCTTTTTTGTTAATACAATGCACATTCTTCAAAATAGCTCATTTTGTGTTCTGAAAAATTGATTAAAAAAAATAAGACCAATTTAAATAGATAATTGATTCACATTCATGGTCTGCAACAATATTCCAGAAGACATTGCCATTTAAGTGATGCTTATTTGGTTGAGTCTGGTGACTCTGAAGGCCATTGGAGTACAGTGAGCTCATTGTCATGTTCAAGAAACCAGTTTGAGATCATTTGAGCTTTCTGACATGGTCCATTTTTTACTGCTGGAAGTAGCCATCAAAACATGGACTTGGTTGGCAACAATCCTCAGGTGGTATGTGTTATCTAATATATCCCATACCATATATCC
This sequence comes from Triplophysa dalaica, assembly GCF_015846415.1. Taxonomy (NCBI): domain Eukaryota; kingdom Metazoa; phylum Chordata; class Actinopteri; order Cypriniformes; family Nemacheilidae; genus Triplophysa; species Triplophysa dalaica. The sequence continues at coordinate 22,081,181 of NC_079547.1, read as the reverse complement.
AACTGTTTCTCCATTTTGATGCTCGGTTTGAACTTCAGCAAGTGTGTTTACCACGTCTAGAAGCCAAAATGGATTGAGTTTATGCTATGTGACTGGCTGATTAGCAATTTGATTAGCAAATGATGTATTTATTAAAGACAAGTTTAAAATAGTAATTTTAAATGTATGATATTTCACCTTTTTGACTGTTGTGAAGGCATGCCTCTTCCGATAAGAATCACATGTTGCATGCTTGTTTTTTGTCATAATATGTATAATAGTACTTAATGGCAAGTCAGTTGGATTAATTATTAAGGAGTAGCGACCTTCACCGTACTCGTTTCACGCTAATATAATAAAGGACCCTGTTATGGTCACAAAACAAAAAAAACTCAACATGATTTTGATGATTATTGACCTAGAGAGTCCAGAGAAATGTACTGTGGTGGAAATTTTGAAATTGCTTGAAAATCCTTGAACAAGTTTGCAAAAGTAGTTTTTTTACATCATCACCAATAACTCACAAACCATTTGATAGACATCAATGGTTCAAGAGGCAAAGTTGTTATGAATGAGGAGATCTAATGTTTGATATCAATAGTTTGTGTATTATTCAAATGACATGTGACACAGAGTTGTCTAGGCCACCAAAAGACATGTACATTTAGCCATTTTTAATATTATAGCGCCACCTAGTGTCCAAACGCCCCGTTATTTTGTATGTGACCTCGGAGTGATGGTCTACATATATTTCCCGAGGCATATGATGATATGTTTAGCTGTTCTGGATTTAAGGCCATTTAAATGTGATAGGCTCCACCCATTCTTTTATTTTGGCGCCCCTAAGCAACCGTGAAAGGAAATTTCTACTTTTTTCAATAATTATTTACAAACACTTCCCACAGAAGTCATCTGCATTGTTGTGGTTCCGATCGGTCGAAAATCCAACGACTAGTTTGCGAAGGTAGGTTTTTGACCTCATCAGCGATTATTCACAAACTGTTCGATTGACAGAAGTTGTTCCAGAGGCAAAGTTGCTCAGAATGAAGAGTACTATCATATGATACCAATAGTTTCTGTATATGTCAAATGTCACGTGATACACAATTGTTAAAGCACTCCTAAAGCGTTATTTCGCCCCCCGGTGGCCGAATGAGTTCACATTTCTTACAGACCTTAAAGACCATGAGACGAATAAGCCCAGCGAGCGTCGTTTTGTTCGGCCTCCGTTAACCCGGTCTAATAAGTGCTCAAACTTCATTGGCCAATGGCGGCCATGTTTTTTAGGATACGCCAATGTCCTTTTACATATTCATGTAGAATGAGACAAAGACACACCATACCAAATAATAAGTCAATCGGGCAAACTGTTGCGTAGTTATAGCCATTTTCTAGCTCATTCAAATTATAGCGCCACCTAGTGGCCAAACGCCGCATTTTTTTTTATTGTGACCCCGGATTGAGGGTGTACACATATGTTAAAAGCCCCATGAAGATATCTCAAACAGTTAAGGAGTTATGGCCATTTTAGTTCAATATGTTACTTCCGTTTTGGACATTTTTGCACCCTCTAGCGATGGGGGATGAAAATTTCAACTTTTTTTTAATAATTATTCATATTCACACTCCACAGAACTCATCAGCGTTGGTTTGGTTCCAATAGGGCAAAAATCCAGGGACTAGTTCATTTTTAATTTTTTTCATAAAATGCTAATTAGCGAAAAAATTTGCATACCGGAAATGAAATCAGAGATATACGTTTTTTAAGTTTTGAGCCAGTGATTACACTGATATAAGACACATGGGTGTGCGAAAAACGGTTTAGGAGTAACAAGCGTTAACGCGTTCGGCATCGCTGTAGCGCCACCTATGGGCCGATTTGGCTGGTTCCGTGTATCTGAGTAGCGACAAGGACTACAACCATCTGACCAAGTCTCAGCCCTGTCGGCCTTACGGTTTGGGCTGCAGTATCAGTTCTAGGGAAGAAGTATAATAATAATTAAAGCTGCAAGCAGCATTTAGCGGGTTCGAGCAGTCTAAGGCCTCTATTGGCCTTGCCATTGTCAACTAGGCTCAGGAATGGCACCGTAACAAATCCACAACGAATGACACTCTTCCACACCAAGAAATATGACAGAAACGGTTGGTAACTTTTAATACAGACCATGCATGCGTACACTCGTATGCAAAAACGGGCGTAAACCGATAATACCTAAGGGACGAGTGCAATAAACCATTTCTCATGTCTCTATGATGATTTGTTGCAGAGATAGAGATCTTGCTAAACGGTTGCTAAGCTAACCTGTTCGGTTGCCATGGGTGTCAATTAATACCTGTCAATTAATAACACATCAAACCACAAGCCAAACGAACCAAGCCCCGTGTCTTTATAATATTCTACTGCAGAGATGTAGGTCTGGCTAGACGATTGCAAAAAATAATCTGTTTGGTTGCTAAGGGCGTGGCTTGGCAGCTGTCAATTGATAAAGAATGAAGCCATTAGCAAAACAAAGCAACTCCTGTGTCTCTAAAACATTCTATTGCAACTATATAGGTCTTTTTTTTAATACAATGCACATTCTTCAAAATAGCTTATTTTGTGTTCTGAAGAATTGATAAAAAAAATACGACCAATTTAAATAGATAATTGATTCACATTCATGGTCTGCAACAATATTCCAGAAGACCTTGCCATTTAAGTGATGCTTATTTGGTTGAGTCTGGTGACTCTGAAGGCCATTGGAGTACAGTGAGCTTATTATCATGTTTAAGAAACCAGTTTGAGATCATTTGAGCTTTCTGACATGGTCCATTTTTTACTGCTGGAAGTAGCCATCAAAACATGGACATGGTTGGCAACAATCCTCAGGTGGTATGTGTTATCTAATATATCCCATACCATATATCCAATTGTTTCTCCATTTTGATGCTCGGTTTGAACTTCAGCAAGTGTGTTTACCACGTCTAGAAGCCAAAATGGATTGAGTTTATGCTATGTGACTGGCTGATTAGCAATTTGATTAGCAAATGATGTACTTATTAAAGACAAGTTTAAAATAGTAATTTTAAATGTATGATATTTCACCTTTTTGACTGTTGTGAAGGCATGCCTCTTCCGATAAGGATCACATGTTGCATGCTTGTTTTGTGTCATAATATGTATAATAGTACTTAATGGCAAGTCAGTTGGATTAATTATTAAGGAGTAGCGACCTTCACCGTACTCGTTTCACGCTAATATAATAAAGGACCCTGTTATGGTCACAAAACAAAAAAAACTCAACATGTTTTTGATGATTATTGACCTAGAGAGTCCAGAGAAATGTACTGTGGTGGAAATTTTGAAATTGCTTGAAAATCCTTGAACAAGTTTGCAAAAGTAGGTTTTTTACATCATCACCAATAACTCACAAACCATTTGATAGACATCAATGGTTCAAGAGGCAAAGTTGTTATGAATGAGGAGATCTATCGTTTGATATCAATAGTTTGTGTATTAGTCAAATGTCACGTGACACACCATTGTCTAGGCCACCAAAAGACATGTACATTTAGCCATTTTTACTATTATAGCGCCACCTAGTGTCCAAACGCCACGTTATTTTGTATGTGACCTCGGAGTGATGGTCTACATATATTTCCCGAGGCATATGATGATATGTTTAGCTTTTCTGGATTTATGGCCATTTAAATGTGATAGGCTCCACCCATTTTTTATTTTGGCGCCCCTAAGCGACCGTGAAAGGAAATTTTAACTTTTTTTCAATAATTATTTACAAACACTTCCCAAAGAAGTCATCTGCATTGTTTTGGTTCCGATCGGTCGAAAATCCAACGACTAGTTCGCGAAAGTAGGTTTTTGACATCATCAGCAATAACTCACGAACCGTTCGATCGATAGAAGTTGTTCCAGAGGCAAAGTTGCTCAGAATGAAGAGTACTATCATATGATACCAATAGTTTCTGTATATGTCAAATGTCACGTGATACACAATTGTTTAAGCACTCCTAAAGCGTTATTTCGCCCCCCGGTGGCCGAATGAGTTCACATTTCTTACAGACCTTAAAGACCATGAGACGAATAAGCCCAGCGAGCGTCGTTTTGTTCGGCCTCCGTTAACCCGGTCTAATAAGTGCTCAAACTTCATTGGCCAATGGCGGCCATGTTTTTTAAGATACGCCAATGTCCTTTTAGATATTCATGTAGAATGAGACAAAGACACACCATACCAAATAATAAGTCAATCGGGCAAACTGTTGCGTAGTTATGGCCATTTTCTAGCTCATTCAAATTATAGCGCCACCTAGTGGCCAAACGCAGCATTTTTTTTACCTTGACCCCGGATTGAGGGTCTACACATATGTTCCAAGCCCCATGAAGATATCTCAAACAGTTCAGGAGTTATGGCCATTTTAGTTCAATATGTTACTTCCGTTTTGGACATTTTTGCGCCCTCTAGCGATGGGGGATGAAAATTTCAACTTTTTTTTAATAATTATTCATATTCACACTCCACAGAACTCATCAGCGTTGGTTTGGTTCCGATAGGGCAAAAATCCAGGGACTAGTTCATTTTTAATTTTTTTCATAAAATGCTAATTAGCGAAAAAATTTGCATACCGGAAATGAAATCGGAGATATACGTTTTTTAAGTTTTGAGCCAGTGATTACTCTGATATAAAACACTTGGGTGTGCGACAAACGGTTTAGGAGTAACAAGCGTAAACGCGTTTTTTATCGCTGTAGCGCCACCTATGGGTCGATTTGGCTGGCTCCGTGTATCTGAGTAGCGACAAGGACTACTACCATCTGACCGAGTCTCAGCTCTGTCGGCCTTACGGTTTGGGCTGCAGTATCAGTTCTAGGGAAGAAGTATAATAATAATAATAAAACCAACAAATACAATAGGTTTCTAGCCCTTCGGGCTCGAACCCTAATAATAAAACTAACAAATACAATAGGTTTCTAGCCCTTCGGGCTCGAACCCTAATAATAAAACCAACAAATACAATAGGTTTCTAGCCCTTCGGGCTCGAACCCTAATAATAAAACCAACAAATACAATAGGTTTCTAGCCCTTCGGGCTCGAACCCTAAATATAACTGCAAGCAGTAATCATCGGGTTCGAGCAGTCTAAGGGGACTAAGGTCAACTGCCTTCGCAGACTACGGTCAGGAATCGCACCATAACACATCCGCAACGGATGACACTTACCCATATCCAGAAAAATGAAAGAAATGGTCAGCAACGGTTAATACAGACCACGCATGCTTACACTCATATGCAGGTTTAAACAGATAAGGGACGAGTGAAATTAACCAATTCTCATGTCTCTACGATGTTCTGTTCCAGAGATATAGGTCTAGCTTAATGGTTGCTAAGTTAACCTGTTTAGTTGCTATGGATGTGGCATGGCACCTGCCATACATTATGATAGACGTGTATACATTTTTTTTAAGGCTTTAGGCCAGGAGCATCTTAAATAGATACATTGATTCACATTCATAATATTCTAGAATGCCATGGCATTTAAATTATGCTTAATTTTATACAAACACCTCACATAATACAATATACCCCATTTTGATGTTTGCTTTGAACTTCAGGAAGTCATGTTTACCATGTCTAAATGCCTAAATTTATTGAGCTGCTGCCATGTGACTGGCTGAGTAGCAATTTGGGTTTACATGCAATTAAACTGGTTTTATCTAATAAAGCTTTGTTATATATATATATATCAACACTCATCTTAAAAGCAAGCAGACATGTGCTATATTTATAGATGTGTAAATATGGAGCAACGTTTAATGTGTAATACATTATATTTCTAACACTGTCTTCCTGTGAGACACATTTCATTACACACACATGCACACTCTCGATCACACAAGACATACAGAACTATACAGTGCATTCAAACTCATATGATACAGAGGGAAATGATATCCATAAACACACACGCACACTACACACCTTTATCCTGCACATATTTATCGTTCCTTTAGCAAAGCTACATGCATTGTGATCTGGTGACTCTATAAGAAAGCCATCGAAATGAATGTCTCTTCCTATGAGCATCACATTTTGCATGCTTGTTAAGTGTCATAATATGTATAATAGTACTAAATGGCAAGTAAGTTGGATTATTTATTAAGGAGTATCGACATATAACATACTCGTTTCACGCTAATATAATAAAGGACCCTGTTATGGTCACAAAACAAAAAAAACTCAACATGATTTTGATGATTATTGACCTAGAGAGTCCAAAGAAATGAACTGAGGTGGAAATTTTGAAATTGCTTGAAAGTCCTTGAACAAGTTTGAAAAAGTAGTTTTTTAAATCATCACCAATATCTCACAAACCATTTGATAGACATCAATGGTTCAAGAGGCAAAGTTGTTATGAATAAGGAGATCTATCGTTTGATATCAATAGTTTGTGTATTACTCAAATGTCACGTGACGAACAGTTGTCTAGGCTACCAAAAGACATGTGCATTATGCCATTTTTATTATTATAGCGCCACCTAGTGTCCAAACGCCACGTTCTTTTTTATGTGAAATCCTAGTGATGGTCTCCAGATATTTCCTGAGCCCCTTGCTGTTATGTTAAACCGTTCTTGATTTGAGGCCATTTAAATGTGATAGGCTCCGCCCATTTTTTTATTTTGGGGCCCCTAAGCGACCGTGAAAGGAAATTTCAACTTTTTTTGATAATTATTTACCTTCACACTCAACACAAGTCATCTACATTGGTTTGGGTCTGATCGGTCAAAAACTCAGGGACAAGTTTGCGAAGAAAGGTTTCTATCAATATCTGCGATAACTCACAAACCATTTGATCGACAGAAGTTGTTCTAGAGGCAAAGTTGTTTAGAATAAGGAGATCTATCATATAATACAAATAGTTTGGTTATATGTCAAGTGTCACATGATACACAAATGTTTAAGCACTACTAAAGCGTTATTTCGCCCCCCGGTGGCCAAATGAGTTCACATTTCTTACAGACCTTAAGGACCTTGAGATGAATAAGCCCAGCGAGTGTCGTTTTGATCGGCCTCCGTTTACCCGGTGTAATGAGCGCTCAAAATTCATTGGCCAATGGCGGCCATGTTTTTTGACATACGTCAATGTCCTTTTAGATATTCATGAAGCATGAGACAAAGAGACACCATACCAATTATCAAGTCATTCGGGCAAAGGGTTGCGTAGTTATAGCCATTTTCTAGCTCATTCAAATTATAGCGCCACCTAGTGGCCAAAATGCCACATTTTTTTTATTGTGACTCCGGACTGAGGGTCTACACATATGTTCCAAGCCCCATGAAGATATCTCAAACAGTTCACGAGTTATGGCCATTTTAGCTAAATATGCCACTTCCGGTTTGGACGTTTTAGCGCCACCTAGCGGCCGTGAATGGAAAATTCAACTTTTTTTCGATAACTATTTACATTCACAGTCCACAGAATTCATCAACGTTGGTTTGGTTTCGATAGGGCAAAAATCCAGGGACTAGTTCATTTTTTTTTTTTTTTATAAAATGCAAATTAGCGAAAAAATTTGCATACCGGAAATGAAATCGGAGATATACGTTTTTTAAGTTTTGAGCCAGTGATTACACTGATATAAGACACTTGGGTGTGCGACCAATGGTTTAGGAGTATAAGGCGCAAACGCGCTTTTCATCGTTGTAGCGCCACCTATGGGCCGATTTGGCTGGCTCCGTGTATCTGAGTAGCGACAAGGACTACTACCATCTGACCAAGTCTCAGCTCTGTCGGTCTTACGGTTTGGGCTGCAGCATCAGTTTTAGGGCAGAATAATAATAAGAATTAAAGCTGCAAGCAGCATTTAGCGGGTTCGAGCAGTCTAAGGCCTCTATTGGCCTTGCCATTGTGAACTAGGCTCAGGAATGGCACCGTAACAAATCCACAACGAATGACACTCTTCCACACCAAGAAATATGACAGAAATGGTTGGTAACTTTTAATACAGACCATGCATGCGTACACTCGTATGCAAAAACGGGCGTAAACTGATAATACCTAAGGGACGAGTGCAATAAACCAATTCTCATGTCTCTATGATGATTTGTTGCAGAGATAGAGATCTTGCTAAACGGTTGCTAAGCTAACCTGTTCGGTTGCCATGGGTGTTAATTAATACCTGTCAATTAATAACACATCAAACCACAAGTCAAACGAACCAAGCCCCGTGTCTTTATAATATTCTACTGCAGAGATGTAGGTCTGGCTAGACGATTGCAAAAAATAATCTGTTTGGTTGCTAAGGGCGTGGCTTGGCAGCTGTCAATTGATAAAGAATGAAGCCATTAGCAAAACAAAGCAACTCCTGTGTCTCTAAAACATTCTATTGCACATATATAGGTCTTTTTTTTAATACAATGCACATTCTTCAAAATAGCTTATTTTGTGTTCTGAAGAATTGATAAAAAAAATACGACCAATTTAAATAGATAATTGATTCACATTCATGGTCTGCAACAATATTCCAGAAGACCTTGCCATTTAAGTGATGCTTATTTGGTTGAGTCTGGTGACTCTGAAGGCCATTGGAGTACAGTGAGCTCATTGTCATGTTCAAGAAACCAGTTTGAGATCATTTGAGCTTTCTGACATGGTCGATTTTTTTTACTGCTGGAAGTAGCCATCAAAACATGGACATGGTTGGCAACAATCCTCAGGTGGTATGTGTTATCTAATATATCCCATACCATATATCCAATTGTTTCTCCATTTTGATGCTCGGTTTGAACTTCAGCAAGTGTGTTTACCACGTCTAGAAGCCAAAATGGATTGAGTTTATGCTATGTGACTGGCTGATTAGCAATTTGACTAGCAAATGATGTATTTATTAAAGACAAGTTTAAAATAGTAATTTTAAATGTATGATATTTCACCTTTTTGACTGTTGTGAAGGCATGCCTCTTCCGATAAGAATCACATGTTGCATGCTTGTTTTGTGTCATAATATGTATAATAGTAGGGGAGAGCGGGGTAAGTTGTCACACGGGTAAGTTGTCACACTGTTCATTACTCCAACACTAGAGGCTCTATCTCAAAAATCAAATAGCCACTTTGTGTGACTTCTTATTCTATAGTCAATTTCCTGTTCACATTTGGTCAAGATCGCTCTAATCTGATATTAGCACAATCTTATTATTTTTCTGCTCAAAAAGTAAAAAATTTGCACTTTAAATTTTATGCAATAAAACTTTGTTAGATATGAATGATAAAAATTATTATCTTGCACAAAATAGAGGAGACATTAACGTGTCTTTTGATACTTTAGGTGACGTGCTATGTTGAGCTAACCTTAAGATTTAGCCAACATTACCACACATGTCAGTTTGGGGCAAGTTGTCTCAATGATTTTGGGGCAAGTCGTCACATCTGACAACTTGCCCCAGTACAAATATATATAGACATTTTAGACATTTCCTGATCAATGGGCCACCTGGCAGCAAAGAAGGGGCAAATTCCTCTGGATGGATGAAAGACACGCACTTTGTTGACCTCCTGAAACATTTCAGTGAACATACAAAGTGCTCAAACGAGAAGCCCTGTTTCCTTTTGGACAACCACGAGTCTCATCTGTCCATTGATGGACTCAATTATGCAAAAGAAAATGGCATCATCATGCTGTCATTCCCACCCCACTGCCCAGATCGGCTCCAACCATAAGACAGGTCTGTCTACGGGCCACTAAAGAGGCACATCAAAAGCGCTTGTGATTCCTGGATGAGGAACATCCCAGGGAGGACGATGTCAATTTATGACATTCCTGGGTTTGTGGCAAATGCCTATCCTCTGGCTGCAACCCCCTGAACATTCAGGTTAGCTTTAGGGTGGCCGGGGTTCAATCTTACAACAGAGATGTATTTCTGGAAACCAAGTTTACACCATCCTAGGTCACAGATCGCCCCATTCAGAACCCTGCCAGGCCCCAGTACCAACTCTGCTCTGTCTAGCATGCCCAGTTATGCTTCTGCTTCCACCAGCTCACCCTTACCCAGCAATGCTATTGCTGACAGCAGGCTACCAACTCCAGAGGACATCCGGCCATATCAGAATGGATCTATGTGCAAGCCAGAGAACGTTTCAGTTAAAGTTCAAAGTAATGCGTTTTGATTGAAATGTGTACAGTTTGGCTTGAAATAATTGTTTTTTTCGAATTCTCTAAGCATGATTGTTTATACTTCCACTTCTGGTTTGAATATAAAAATGAAAATCAATATTCAAAATTAAGTAGTTGTGTTCTTATTTTTAGATAATCTAGTGTGACAACTTACCTGCCGATGGGGCAAATTGTCACAAGTGCACATCCTCTATTCAACAGTCTACAACTCCGTAATGAGATACGATATGAAAATGTAATGAATACAAATTATGTTCCCAAGAAGTCACTCTTTCATTTGGTATAACATTTATACCGCTGTGATGTATGGTGCTCGGTAAATGTTACTCAGTGTAAAAAGTGTGACAACATGCCCCGCTCTCCCCTACTTAATGGCAAGTCAGTTGGATTAATTATTAAGGAGTGGTGACCTTCACCACACTCGTTTCACGCTAATATAATAAAGGACCCTGTTATGGTCACAAAAAAAAAACTCAACATGTTTTTGATGATTATTGACCTAGAGAGTCCAGAGAAATGTACTGTGGTGGAAATTTTGTAATTGCTTGAAAATCCTTGAACAAGTTTGCAAAAGTAGGTTTTATACATCATCACCAATAACTCACAAACCATTTGATAGACATCAATGGTTCAAGAGGCAAAGTTGTTATGAATGAGGAGATCTATCGTTTGATATCAATAGTTTGTGTATTAGTCAAATGTCACATGACACAAAGTTGTCCAGGCCACCAAAATACATGTACATTTTGCCTTTTTTAATGTTTTAGCGCCACCTAGTATCCAAACGCCACCTTCCTTTGCATGTGACCTTGGAGTGATGGTCTACACATGTCATCTGAGCCCCATGATGATATGTTAAGCCGTTCTGGATTTATGGCCATTTTAATGTGATAGGCTCAGACCATTTTAAGTTTTGGCGTCCCTAAGCAGCGGTGAAAGAAAAATTTCAACTTTTTTTCAATGATTATTTACATTCACACTCCACAGAAGTCATCTGCATTGGTTTGGTTCCGATCGGTTGAAAAACCAGGAACTAGTTCGCGAAAGTAGGTTTTTGACATCATCAGCGATAACTCACGAACCGTTTGATCGATAGAAGTTGTTCCAGAGGCAAAGTTGCTCAGAATGAAGAGTACTATCATATTATAACCATAGTTTGGGTAAATGTCAAATATCACGTGATACACAGTTGTGCATGCACTCCAAAAACGCTATTACGCCCCCCGGTGGCCGAATAAGTTCATGTTTCTTACACACCGTCAGGACCATGAGACAAATAAGCCCAGTGAGTGGCGTTTTGATCGGCCTCCGTTAACCCGGCGTAATGAGTGCTCAAACTTCATCGACCAATGGCGGCCATGTTTTTTGATATACGCCAATGTCCATTTAGATATTTATGTAGAATGAGACAAAGACACACCATACCAAATAATAAGTCAATCGGGCAAACTGTTGCGTAGTTATAGCCATTTTCTAGCTCATTCAAATTATAGCGCCATCTAGTGGCCAAACGCCACTGTTTTTTTATTGTGACCCCGGACTGAGGGTCTACACATGTGTTCCAAGCCCCATGAAGATATCTCAAACAGTTCAGGAGTTATGGCCATTTTAGCTAAATATGTTACTTCCGGTTTGGATGTTTTAGCGCCACCTAGCGACCGTGAATTGAAAATTGAACTTTTTTTTAATAATTATTCATATTCACACTCCACAGAACTCATCAGCGTTGGTTTGGTTCCAATAGGGCAAAAATCCAGGGACTAGTTCATTTTTTTTTTTTTTCATAAAATGCTAATTAGCGAAAAATCTATAATGGCGGAAATGAAATCGGAGATATACGTTTTTTAAGTTTTGAGCCAGTGATTACACTGATATAAGACACTTGGGTGTGCGACAAACGGTTTCGGAGTAACAAGCGCAAACGCGTTTGGTATTGCTATAGCGCCACCTATGGGTCGATATGGCTGGCTCCGTGTATCTGAGTAGCGAGCAAGACTACTACCATCTGACCGAGTCTCAGCTCTGTCGGCCTTACGGTTTGGGCTGCAGTATCAGTTCTAGGGAAGAAGTATAATAATAATAATAAAACCAACAAATACAATAGGTTTCTAGCCCTTCGGGCTCGAACCCTAATTAAAGCTGCAAGCAGCATTTAGCGGGTTCGAGCAGTCTAAGGCCTCTATTGGCCTTGCCATTGTCAACTAGGCTCAGGAATGGCACCGTAACAAATCCACAACGAATGACACTCTTCCACACCAAGAAATATGACAGAAACGGTTGGTAACTTTTAATACAGACCATGCATGCGTACACTCGTATGCAAAAACGGGCGTAAACCGATAATACCTAAGGGACGAGTGCAATAAACCATTTCTCATGTCTCTATGATGATTTGTTGCAGAGATAGAGATCTTACTAAACGGTTGCTAAGCTAACCTGTTCGGTTGCCATGGGTGTCAATTAATACCTGTCAATTAATAACACATCAAACCACAAGTCAAACGAACCAAGCCCCGTGTCTTTATAATATTCTACTGCAGAGATGTAGGTCTGGCTAGACGATTGCAAAAAATAATCTGTTTGGTTGCTAAGGGTGTGGCTTGGCAGCTGTCAATTGATAAAGAACGAAGCCATTAGCAAAACAAAGCAACTCCTGTGTCTCTAAAACATTCTATTGCACAGATATAGGTCTTTTTTTAATACAATGCACATTCTTCAAAATAGCTTATTTTTTGTTCTGAAGAATTGATAAAAAAAATACGACCAATTTAAATAGATAATTGATTCACATTCATGGTCTGCAACAATATTCCAGAAGACCTTGCCATTTAAGTGATGCTTATTTGGTTGAGTCTGGTGACTCTGAAGGCCATTGGAGTACAGTGAGCTCATTGTCATGTTCAAGAAACCAGTTTGAGATCATTTGAGCTTTCTGACATGGTCGATTTTTTTTACTGCTGGAAGTAGCCATCAAAACATGGACATGGTTGGCAACAATCCTCAGGTGGTATGTGTTATCTAATATATCCCATACCATATATCCAATTGTTTCTCCATTTTGATGCTCGGTTTGAACTTCAGCAAGTGTGTTTACCACGTCTAGATGCCAAAATGGATTGAGTTTATGCTATGTGACTGGCTGATTAGCAATTTGACTAGCAAATGATGTATTTATTAAAGACAAGTTTAAAATAGTAATTTTAAATGTATGATATTTCACCTTTTTGACTGTTGTGAAGGCATGCCTCTTCCGATAAGAATCACATGTTGCATGCTTGTTTTGTGTCATAATATGTATAATAGTACTTAATGGCAAGTCAGTTGGATTAATTATTAAGGAGTGGTGACCTTCACCACACTTGTTTCACGCTAATATAATAAAGGACCCTGTTATGGTCACAAAACAAAAAAAAACTCAACATGTTTTTGATGATTATTGACCTAGAGAGTCCAGAGAAATGTACTGTGGTGGAAATTTTGTAATTGCTTGAAAATCTTTGAACAAGTTTGCAAAAGTAGGTTTTATACATCATCACCAATAACTCACAAACCATTTGATAGACATCAATGGTTCAAGAGGCAAAGTTGTTATGAATGAGGAGATCTATCGTTTGATATCAATAGTTTGTGTATTAGTCAAATGTCACATGACACAAAGTTGTCCAGGCCACCAAAATACATGTACATTTTGCCTTTTTTAATGTTTTAGCGCCACCTAGTATCCAAACGCCACCTTCCTTTGTATGTGACCTTGGAGTGATGGTCTACACATACCATCTGAGCCCCATGATGATATGTTAAGCCGTTCTGGATTTATGGCCATTTTAATGTGATAGGCTCAGACCATTTTAAGTTTTGGCGTCCCTAAGCAGCGGTGAAAGAAAAATTTCAACTTTTTTTCAATGATTATTTACATTCACACTCCACAGAAGTCATCTGCATTGGTTTGGTTCCGATCGGTTGAAAAACCAGGAACTAGTTCGCGAAAGTAGGTTTTTGACATCATCAGCGATAACTCACGAACCGTTTGATCAATAGAAGTTGTTCCAGAGGCAAAGTTGCTCAGAATGAAGAGTACTATCATATTATAACCATAGTTTGGGTAAATGTCAAATATCACGTGATACACAGTTGTGCATGCACTCCAAAAGCGCTATTACGCCCCCAGGTGGCCGAATAAGTTCATGTTTCTTACACACCGTCAGGACCATGAGACAAATAAGCCCAGTGAGTGGCGTTTTGATCGGCCTCCGTTAACCCGGCGTAATGAGTGCTCAAACTTCATCGACCAATGGCGGCCATGTTTTTTGATATACGCCAATGTCCATTTAGATATTTATGTAGAATGAGACAAAGACACACCATACCAAATAATAAGTCAATCGGGCAAACTGTTGCGTAGTTATAGACATTTTCTAGCTCATTCAAATTATAGCGCCATCTAGTGGCCAAACGCCACTGTCTTTTTATTGTGACCCCGGACTGAGGGTCTACACATGTGTTCCAAGCCCCATGAAGATATCTCAAACAGTTCAGGAGTTATGGCCATTTTAGCTAAATATGTTACTTCCGGTTTGGATGTTTTAGCGCCACCTAGCGACCGTGAATTGAAAATTGAACTTTTTTTTAATAATTATTCATATTAACACTCCACAGAACTCATCAGCGTTGGTTTGGTTCCAATAGGGCAAAAATCCAGGGACTAGTTCATTTTTTTTTTTTTTCATAAAATGCTAATTACCGAAAAATCTATAATGGCGGAAATGAAATCGGAGATATACGTTTTTTAAGTTTTGAGCCAGTGATTACACTGATATAAGACACTTGGGTGTGCGACAAACGGTTTCGGAGTAACAAGCGCAAACGCGTTTGGTATTGCTATAGCGCCACCTATGGGTCGATATGGCTGGCTCCGTGTATCTGAGTAGCGACAAGGACTACTACCATCTGACCAAGTCTCAGCTCTGTCGGCCTTACGGTTTGGGCTGCAGTATCAGTTTTATGGCAGAATAATAATAAGAAGAAGAATAATAAAACCAACAAATACAATAGGTTTCTAGCCCTTCGGGCTCGAACCCTAAAAAACTAACAAATACAATAGGTTTCTAGCCCTTCGGGCTCGAACCCTAATTAAAGCTGCAAGCAGCCTTTAAGCGGGTTTCGAGTATTTGCGCCATTCAATGGAGCAGTGCATCCACGAACAGGCTAAGGGGTCAAACCCCAACGAACCCACGACGGATCAAAGTCCCACACACACAGAAAAGTGATAGAAAATATCAGTATTAACTCACAGAAGCGTTGCATGCTTACACACTCATGACTAGCTGTTTTCTCTCGATAAAACAACAAAATAATCTAATTCAAAGTTGGTTGGTGTCAGGTAATGGTGTCATAAAATACTGCCTGCAGGCATAGCCTTTATCCCCTAGCAGGATTCCATCATAGTCACCTGTATAATAGAAACATGCAGTTCTGTTAGGCCCAAGATTAGTAATCTATTTAGTTTGTAAAGTCTATTTGACTTGCCACGTTTAAATAATGTGCATAACTCTCTAGGATACTTGGGTCGTGCACAGAGCCTGGCCATTTTGCTACCACATATATCATATGATATATAGTCACACACCATCTAAGAGATTTGTTTTATAATTGAATACATTCCCACGAATAATTATCAAACTAAATGTTATGAATCTCACCTTCACATTTATACTGTGAACCCCATTTTGGGCCATAAAAAATCCCCTTCATTGTGGCCTGGGGGTGCCTTGATGGCAATGTGTGTGCAGTCTATGGCACCAATCACATTAGGGAAGCCGGGAGACAATCGCATCATATTAACTGGCATGGCCATTTTTTAATCTCTATTGATAAATTATAATGTGCCTGCAATAGAGAATTTTTAAATTGCTTGAAAATCATAGAACTAGTTAGCAAAAGTCAGTTTTAAACCCCATCACCGATAACTCGTGAACCTTTTGTTTGACATCAATGCATCAAGAGGCAAAGTTGTTCAGAATGAAGAGGAGGACTATCGAATGATATCATTAGTTTGTGTAAATGTCAAATGTCATGTGATACACAATTGTTTAAGATATGAGATGCATGTCAACATACTGTTTTAGCGCCACCTAGTGTCCAAACGCCACCTTCTTTTGTAGATGACCTTGGAGTGATGGTCTACACATATCATCTGAGCCCCATGATGAT
This sequence comes from Triplophysa dalaica, assembly GCF_015846415.1. Lineage (NCBI taxonomy): Eukaryota > Metazoa > Chordata > Actinopteri > Cypriniformes > Nemacheilidae > Triplophysa > Triplophysa dalaica. The sequence goes on along the minus strand of NC_079547.1, from coordinate 22,064,828 downwards.
ATGTTAAGCCGTTCTGGATTTATGGCCATTTTAATGTGATAGGCTCAGCCCATTTTAAGTTTTGCGTCCCTAAGCAACGGTGAAAGAAAATTTCAACTTTTTTTCAATGATTATTTACATTCACACTCCACAGAAGTCATCTGCATTGGTTTGGTTCCGATCGGTTGAAAAACCAGGAACTAGTTCGCGAAAGTAGGTTTTTGACATCATCAGCGATAACTCACGAACCGTTTGATCGACAGAAGAGTGTCCAGAGGCAAAGTTGTTCAGAATGAGAAGAGCTATCATATGATACCAATAGTTTCTGTATATGTCAAATGTCACGTGATACACAGTTGTTCATGCACTCCAAAAGCATTATTTCGCCCCCCGGTGGCCGAATGAGTTCATGTTTCTTACAGACCTTCAGGACCATGAGGCAAATAAGCCCAGCGAGTGTCATTTTGATCGGCCTCCGTTTACCCGGTCTAATGAGTGCTCAAACTTCATTGGCCGATGGCAGACATGTTTTTTGAGAAACGCCAAAGTCCTTTTACATAGTCAAGGTTCATGACACAAAGACACACCATACCAAATAATATGTCGATCGGGCAAACGGTTGCGTAGTTATAGCCCTTTTCGAGTTCTTTGCTATTATAGCGCCACCTAGTGGCCAAACGCCGCAATTTTTTTATTGTGACCCCGGACTGAGGGTCTACACATATGGTCTAAGCCCCGTGAAGATATCTCAAACCGTTCTCTAGGTATAGCCATTTTAATGAAATAGGCTACTTCCGGGTTTGACGTTTTGATGCCCCCTAGTGACCCTGAATCGAAATTTCGACTTTTTTTCAATGAATATTTACATTCACACTCCACAGAATTTATCAGCGTTGGTTTGGTTCCGATCGGGCAAAAATCCAGGGACTAGTTCATTTTTTTTTTTTTTTCTAAAATGCAAATTAGCGGGAAAATTTGCATACCGGAAATGAAATCGGGGATATACGTTTTTTAGGTTTTGAGCCAATGATTACAATGATATAAAACACTTGGGTGTGCGACAAACGGTTTAGGAGTAACGAGCACAAACGCGTTACGCATCGCTGTAGCGCCACCTATGGGCCGATTTGGCTGGGTCACTGTATCTGAGTAACCTGCACAGATACAACCAACTGACCAAGCCTCAAGTTTCTACGATTTACGGTTTGGGCTGGGCGACCGGTTTTAAGGCGGAAAAATAATAATAATAAGAATAATTAAAGCTGCAAGCAGCATTTAGCGGGTTCGAGCGATTTAAGGCATCTAAGGTACGTCTGCCATCGCCGATCAGTTTCAATAATCGCACCATAACAGATCAAGGACGGACGACACTCTAGCGCACCAAGTAAAATGTCAGAAACGTTTAATACAGTTGCAGAGATATAGATCTTGCTAAAAGGTTGCTAAGCTAATCCGTTTGGTTGCTATTGGCGTGGAATGGCACCTGCCAATTAATAACACATCAAACCACAAGTGGCGAAACAACTCCAGTGACTCTGCGATGCTCTATTGCAGAGATGGAGGTCTAGCTTAATGGTTGCTAAGTTAACAGTTTAGTTGCTATGGGTGTGGTATGGCACCTGCCAATTGATATTACATTAAGTCACAAGTGAAATTAACCGAACCCCTGTGTCTCTACAATATTCAACTGCAGAGATATACGTCTGTGTAACTGATTGTAGAGCTAATCTGTTTAGTTGCTATGGGCATAGCTTGTCACCTGTCATATTATAATACACTTTTCCATGAGTAGAACGAAGCAACTTCTTTGTCTCTATGACATTCGATTGCAGAGATATTGGTCTTTTTTGTTCATTTAATGCATATTTTTCAACATAGCCTCTTTTGTGTTTTGAAGAATTAAAATTGAATTTAAAATTTAGGACAATTTTAAATGGATACATTGATTCATATTCATGAATACATTGTGGTCAGTAGGACATTGACATTGTCTGCAATAATATTTTAGAAGGACGTGCCATTTAAATTTTGTTTCTTTGGTAGACACACCTCACATGATATATCCCATTTCTTCTCAATTTTGATGTTTGGTTTGAACTTCAGGAAGTCATGTTTACCATGTCTAAATGCCTAAATGCATTGAGTTGCTGCCATGTGACTGGCTGAGTAGCAATTTGGGTTTACATGCAATTAAACTGGTTTTATCTAATAAAGGTGTGTTGTATATATATATATATCAACACAGCATCTTAAAACCAGCCAGACATGTGCTATATTTATAGATGTGTAAATATGGAGCAACTTTTAATCTGTAATACATTATATTTCTAACACTGTCTTCCTGTGAGACATATTTCATTACACACACATGCACAGTCTCGATCACACAAGACACACAGAACTATACAGTGCATTCACACTCTTATGATAAAGAGGGAAATGATACCCAGAAACATACACACATGCACACTACACACCTTTATCCTGCACACATTTATCGTTCCTTAAGCAAAGCTACATGCATTGTGATCTGGTGACTCTATAAGAAAGCCATTGAAATGAATGATATTTCACCTTTTTGACTCTTATGAAGGAAAGCCTATTCCTATGAGCATCACATTTTGCATGATTGTTAAGTATCATAATATGTATAATAGTACTAAATGGCAAGTCAGTTGGATCATTTATTAAGGACTAGCGACCTTCACCGTACTCGATTCACGCTAATATCAAAAAGGACACTGTTATGGTCACAAAACTAAAAACACTCAACATGTTTTTGATGATTATTGACCTAGAGAATCTGAAAAAATGTACTGTGGTGGAAATTTAGAAATTGCTTGAAAATCCTTGAACAAGTTTGCAAAAGTAGTTTTTTACATCATAACCAATAAGTCACAAACCTTTTGATAGACATGATAGACAATGGTTCAAGAGGCAAAGTTGTTATGAATGAGGAGATCTATCGTTTGATATCAATAGTTTGTGTATTACTCAAATGACATGTGACACAGAGTTGTCTAGGCCACCAAAAGACATGTACATTTGGCCATTTTTACTGTTATAGCGCCACCTAGTGTCCAAACACCACGTTATTTTGTAGGTGACCTTGGAGTGATGATCTACATATATTTCCCGAGGCATATGATGATATGTTAAGCCGTTCTGGATTTATGGCCATTTAAATGTGATAGGCTCCACCCATTCTTTTATTTTGGCGCCCCTAAGCGACCGTGAAAGGAAATTTCTACTTTTTTTCAATAATTATTTACAAACACTTCCCACAGAAGTCATCTGCATTGTTTTGGTTCCGATCGGTCGAAAATCCAACGACTAGTTTGCGAAGGTAGGTTTTTGACCTCATCAGCGATAACTCACAAACTGTTCGATTGACAGAAGTTGTTCCAGAGGCAAAGTTGCTCAGAATGAAGAGTACTATCATATGATACCAATAGTTTCTGTATATGTCAAATGTCACGTGATACACAATTGTTAAAGCACTCCTAAAGCGTTATTTCGCCCCCCGGTGGCCGAATGAGTTCACATTTCTTACAGACCTTAAAGACCATGAGACGAATAAGCCCAGCGAGCGTCGTTTTGTTCGGCCTCCGTTAACTCGGTCTAATAAGTGCTCAAACTTCATTGGCCAATGGCGGCCATGTTTTTTAAGATACGCCAATGTCCTTTTAGATATTCATGTAGAATGAGACAAAGACACACCATACCAAATAATAAGTCAATCGGGCAAACTGTTGCGTAGTTATGGCCATTTTCTAGCTCATTCAAATTATAGCGCCACCTAGTGGCCAAACGCCGCATTTTTTTTTATTGTGACCCCGGATTGAGGGTGTACACATATGTTAAAAGCCCCATGAAGATATCTCAAACAGTTAAGGAGTTATGGCCATTTTAGTTCAATATGTTACTTCCGTTTTGGACATTTTTGCGCCCTCTAGCGATGGGGGATGAAAATTTCAACTTTTTTTTAATAATTATTCATATTCACACTCCACAGAACTCATCAGCGTTGGTTTGGTTCCAATAGGGCAAAAATCCAGGGACTAGTTCATTTTTAATTTTTTTCATAAAATGCTAATTAGCGAAAAAATTTGCATACCGGAAATGAAATCAGAGATATACGTTTTTTAAGTTTTGAGCCAGTGATTACACTGATATAAGACACATGGGTGTGCGACAAACGGTTTAGGAGTAACAAGCGTTAACGCGTTCGGCATCGCTGTAGCGCCACCTATGGGCCGATTTGGCTGGTTCCGTGTATCTGAGTAGCGACAAGGACTACAACCATCTGACCAAGTCTCAGCCCTGTCGGCCTTACGGTTTGGGCTGCAGTATCAGTTCTAGGGAAGAAGTATAATAATAATAATAAAACCAACAAATACAATAGGTTTCTAGCCCTTCGGGCTCGAACCCTAATTAAAGCTGCAAGCAGCATTTAGCGGGTTCGAGCAGTCTAAGGCCTCTATTGGCCTTGCCATTGTCAACTAGGCTCAGGAATGGCACCGTAACAAATCCACAACGAATGACACTCTTCCACAGCAAGAAATATGACAGAAACGGTTGGTAACTTTTAATACAGACCATGCATGCGTACACTCGTATGCAAAAACGGGCGTAAACCGATAATACCTAAGGGACGAGTGCAATAAACCATTTCTCATGTCTCTATGATGATTTGTTGCAGAGATAGAGATCTTGCTAAACGGTTGCTAAGCTAACCTGTTCGGTTGCCATGGGTGTCAATTAATACCTGTCAATTAATAACACATCAAACCACAAGCCAAACGAACCAAGCCCCGTGTCTTTATAATATTCTACTGCAGAGATGTAGGTCTGGCTAGACAATTGCAAAAAATAATCTGTTTGGTTGCTAAGGGCGTGGCTTGGCAGCTGTCAATTGATAAAGAATGAAGCCATTAGCAAAACAAAGCAACTCCTGTGTCTCTAAAACATTCTATTGCACATATATAGGTCTTTTTTTTAATACAATGCACATTCTTCAAAATAGCTTATTTTGTGTTCTGAAGAATTGATAAAAAAAATACGACCAATTTAAATAGATAATTGATTCACATTCATGGTCTGCAACAATATTCCAGAAGACCTTGCCATTTAAGTGATGCTTATTTGGTTTAGTCTGGTGACTCTGAAGGCCATTGGAGTACAGTGAGCTCATTATCATGTTTAAGAAACCAGTTTGAGATCATTTGAGCTTTCTGACATGGTCCATTTTTTACTGCTGGAAGTAGCCATCAAAACATGGACATGGTTGGCAACAATCCTCAGGTGGTATGTGTTATCTAATATATCCCATACCATATATCCAATTGTTTCTCCATTTTGATGCTCGGTTTGAACTTCAGCAAGTGTGTTTACCACGTCTAGAAGCCAAAATGGATTGAGTTTATGCTATGTGACTGGCTGATTAGCAATTTGATTAGCAAATGATGTACTTATTAAAGACAAGTTTAAAACAGTAATTTTAAATGTATGATATTTCACCTTTTTGACTGTTGTGAAGGCATGCCTCTTCCGATAAGGATCACATGTTGCATGCTTGTTTTGTGTCATAATATGTATAATAGTACTTAATGGCAAGTCAGTTGGATTAATTATTAAGGAGTAGCGACCTTCACCGTACTCGTTTCACGCTAATATAATAAAGGACCCTGTTATGGTCACAAAACAAAAAAAACTCAACATGTTTTTGATGATTATTGACCTAGAGAGTCCAGAGAAATGTACTGTGGTGGAAATTTTGAAATTGCTTGAAAATCCTTGAACAAGTTTGCAAAAGTAGGTTTTTTACATCATCACCAATAACTCACAAACCATTTGATAGACATCAATGGTTCAAGAGGCAAAGTTGTTATGAATGAGGAGATCTATCGTTTGATATCAATAGTTTGTGTATTAGTCAAATGTCACGTGACACACCGTTGTCTAGGCCACCAAAAGACATGTACATTTAGCCATTTTTACTATTATAGCGCCACCTAGTGTCCAAACGCCACGTTATTTTGTATGTGACCTCGGAGTGATGGTCTACATATATTTCCCGAGGCATATGATGATATGTTTAGCTGTTCTGGATTTATGGCCATTTAAATGTGATAGGCTCCACCCATTTTTTTATTTTGGCGCCCCTAAGCGACCGTGAAAGGAAATTTTAACTTTTTTTCAATAATTATTTACAAACACTTCCCAAAGAAGTCATCTGCATTGTTTTGGTTCCGATCGGTCGAAAATCCAACGACTAGTTCGCGAAAGTAGGTTTTTGACATCATCAGCAATAACTCACAAACTGTTCGATCGATAGAAGTTGTTCCAGAGGCAAAGTTTCTCAGAATGAAGAGTACTATCATATGATACCAATAGTTTCTGTATATGTCAAATGTCACGTGATACACAATTGTTTAAGCACTCCTAAAGCGTTATTTCGCCCCCCGGTGGCCGAATGAGTTCACATTTCTTACAGACCTTAAAGACCATGAGACGAATAAGCCCAGCGAGCGTCGTTTTGTTCGGCCTCCGTTAACCCGGTCTAATAAGTGCTCAAACTTCATTGGCCAATGGCGGCCATGTTTTTTAAGATACGCCAATGTCCTTTTAGATATTCATGTAGAATGAGACAAAGACACACCATACCAAATAATAAGTCAATCGGGCAAACTGTTGCGTAGTTATGGCCATTTTCTAGCTCATTCAAATTATAGCGCCACCTAGTGGCCAAACGCAACATTTTTTTTACCTTGACCCCGGATTGAGGGTCTACACATATGTTCCAAGCCCCATGAAGATATCTCAAACAGTTCAGGAGTTATGGCCATTTTAGTTCAATATGTTACTTCCGTTTTGGACATTTTTGCGCCCTCTAGCGATGGGGGATGAAAATTTCAACTTTTTTTTAATAATTATTCATATTCACACTCCACAGAACTCATCAGCGTTGGTTTGGTTCCGATAGGGCAAAAATCCAGGGACTAGTTCATTTTTTATTTTTTTCATAAAATGCTAATTAGCGAAAAATCTATAATGGCGGAAATGAAATCGGAGATATACGTTTTTTAAGTTTTGAGCCAGTGATTACTCTGATATAAAACACTTGGGTGTGCGACAAACGGTTTAGGAGTAACAAGCGTAAACGCGTTTTTTATCGCTGTAGCGCCACCTATGGGTCGATTTGGCTGGCTCCGTGTATCTGAGTAGCGACAAGGACTACTACCATCTGACCGAGTCTCAGCTCTGTCGGCCTTACGGTTTGGGCTGCAGTATCAGTTCTAGGGAAGAAGTATAATAATAATAATAAAACCAACAAATACAATAGGTTTCTAGCCCTTCGGGCTCGAACCCTAATTAAAGCTGCAAGCAGCATTTAGCGGGTTCGAGCAGTCTAAGGCCTCTATTGGCCTTGCCATTGTCAACTAGGCTCAGGAATGGCACCGTAACAAATCCACAACGAATGACACTCTTCCACACCAAGAAATATGACAGAAACGGTCGGTAACTTTTAATACAGACCATGCATGCTTACACTCGTATGCAAAAACGGGCGTAAACCGATAATACCTAAGGGACGAGTGCAATGAACCAATTCTCATGTCTCTACGATGATTTGTTGCAGAGATATAGATCTGGCTAAACGGTTGCTAAGCTAACCTGTTCGGTTGCCATGGGTGTGGAATAGCACCTGTCAATTAATAACACATCAAACCACAAGTCAAACGAACCAAGCCCCGTGTCTCTATAATATTCTACTGCAGAGACGTAGGTCTGGCTAGACGGTAGCACAAAAATTAATCTGTTTGGTTGCTAAGGGTGTGGCTTGGCAGCTGTCAATTGATAAAGAACGAAGCCATTAGCAAAACAGAGCAACTCCTGTGTCTCTAAAACATTCTATTGCACATATATAGGTCTTTTTTGTTAATACAATGCACATTCTTCAAAATAGCTCATTTTGTGTTCTGAAAAATTGATTAAAAAAAATAAGACCAATTTAAGTAGATAATTGATTCACATTCATGGTCTGCAACAATATTCCAGAAGACCTTGCCATTTAACTGATGCTTATTTGGTTGAGTCTGGTGACTCTGAAGGCCATTGGAGTACAGTGAGCTCATTGTCATGTTCAAGAAACCAGTTTGAGATCATTAGAGCTTTCTGACATGGTCCATTTTTTACTGCTGGAAGTAGCCATCAAAACATGGACATGGTTGGCAACAATCCTCAGGTGGTATGTGTTATCTAATATATCCCATACCATATATCCAATTGTTTCTCCATTTTGATGCTCGGTTTGAACTTCAGCAAGTGTGTTTACCACGTCTAGATGCCAAAATGGATTGAGTTTATGCTATGTGACTGGCTGATTAGCAATTTGATTAGCAAATGATATATTTATTAAAGACAGGTTTAAAATAGTAATTTAAATGTATGATATTTCACCTTTTTGACTGTTGTGAAGGAATGCCTCTTCCGATAAGAATCACATGTTGCATGCTTGTTCAGTGTCATAATATGTGTAATAGTACTTAATGGCAATTCAGTTGGATTATTTATTAAGGAGTGGCGACCTTCACCGTACTCGGTTTACGCTAATATAATAAAGGACCCTGTTATGGTCACAAAACAAAAAAAACTCAACATGTTTTTGATGATTATTGACCTAGAGAGTCCAGAGAAATGCACTGTGGTGGAAATTTTGAAATTCTTTGAAAATCCTTAAACAAGTTTGCAAAAGTAGGTTTTTTACATCATGCCAATAACTCACAAACCTTCTGATAGACGTCAATGGTTCAAGAGGCAAAGTTGTTATGAATGAGGAGTTCTATCGTTTGATATCAATAGTTTGTGTATTAGTCAAATGTCACGTGACACACAGTTGTCTAGGCCACCAAAAGACATGTACATTTAGCCATTTTTACTGTTATAGCGCCAACTAGTGTCCAAACGCCACGTTATTTTGTATGTGACATCGTAGTGGTGGTCTTCACATATTTTCTGAGCCCCTTGCTGATATGTTAAACCGTTCTGGATATATGCCCATTTAAATGTGATAGGCTCCACCCATTTTAAGTTTTGGCGTCCCTAAGCAATGGTGAAAGGAAATTTCTACTTTTTTTCAATGATTATTTACAGTCACACTCCACAGAAGTCTTCTGCATTCTTTTGGTTCCGATCGGTCGAAAATCCAACGACTAGTTTGCGAAGGTAGGTTTTTGACCTCATCAGCGATAACTCACAAACTATTCGATTGACAGAAGTTGTTCCAGAGGCAAAGTTGCTCAGAAAGAAGAGTACTATCATATGATACCAATAGTTTCTGTATATGTCAAATGTCACGTGATACACAATTGTTTAAGCACTCCTAAAGCGTTATTTCGCCCCCCGGTGGCCGAATGAGTTCACATTTCTTACAGACCTTAAAGATCATGAGACGAATAAGCCCAGCGAGCGTCGTTTTGTTCGGCCTCCGTTAACCCGGTCTAATAAGTGCTCAAACTTCATTGGCCAATGGCGGCCATGTTTTTTAAAATACGCCAATGTCCTTTTAGATATTCATGTAGAATGAGACAAAGACACACCATACCAACTAATAAGTCAATCGGGCAAACTTTTGCGTAGTTATGGCCATTTTCTAGCTCATTCAAATTATAGCGCCACCTAGTGGCCAAACGCAGCATTTTTTTTACTGTGACCCCGGATTGAGGGTCTACACATATGTTCCAAGCCCCATGAAGATATCTCAAACAGTTAAGGAGTTATGGCCATTTTAGTTCAATATGTTACTTCCGTTTTGGACATTTTTGCGCCCTCTAGCGATGGGGGATGAAAATTTCAACTTTTTTTTAATAATTATTCATATTCACACTCCACAGAACTCATCAGCGTTGGTTTGGTTCCAATAGGGCAAAAATCCAGGGACTAGTTCATTTTTTATTTTTTTCATAAAATGCTAATTAGCGAAAAAATTTGCATACCGGAAATGAATTCGGAGATATACATTTTTTAAGTTTTGAGCCAGTGATTACTCTGATATAAAATACTTGGGTGTGCAACAAACGGTTTAGGAGTAACATGCGTAAACGCGTTTTTTATCGCTGTAGCGCCACCTATGGGTCGATTTGGCTGGCTCCGTGTATCTGAGTAGCGACAAGGACTACTACCATCTGACCAAGTCTCAGCCCTGTCGGCCTTACGGTTTGGGCTGCAGTATCAGTTCTAGGGAAGAAGTATAATAATAATAATAAAACCAACAAATACAATAGGTTTCTAGCCCTTCGGGCTCGAACCCTAATTAAAGCTGCAAGCAGCCTTTAAGCGGGTTTCGAGTATTTATGCCAGTCAATGGAGCAGTGCATCCACGAACAGTGTAAGGGGTCAGACCCCAACGAACCCACGACGGATCAAACTCCCACCAACACAGAAAAATTATAGAAATTATCAGTATCAGCTCAAAGAAGCGTTGCATGCTTACACACTCATGACTAGCTGTTTTCTCTCAATCAAACAACAAAATAAACTAATTCAAAGTTGGTTGGTGTCAGGTAATGGTATCATAAAATACTGCCTGCAGGCATAGCCTTTATCCCCTAGCAGGATTCCATCATAGTCACCTATATAATAGAAAAATGCAGTTCTGTTAGGCCCAAAATTAGTAATCCAGTTAGTTTGTAAAGTCTATTTGACTTGCCACGTCCAAATAATGTGCATAACTCTCCGATACTTGAGTCGTGAACAGAGCCTGGCCATTTCGCCACCAGATTTATAATGTGGAACATAGTCACACACCATCTAAGAGATGTGTTGTATAATTGAATACATTCCCTTGAATAATTATCAAACTAAATGTTATGAATGTTTACTGGCATGGTCATTTCATAATCTTTATGATCAATTATAATGTACCTGCAATAGAGAATTTAGAAATTGCTTAAAAAAATCAAAGAACTAGTTAGCAAAAGTCAGTTTTAAACACCATCACCGATAACTCGTGAACCGTTTGTGTGACATCAATGGATCAAGAGGCAAAGTTGTTCAGAATGAAGAGGAGGACTATTAAATGATATCATTAGTTTGTGTAAGTGTCAAATGTCATGTGATACACAATTGTTTAAGATATGAGATACACGTCAATTTTGCCATTTTTACTGTTTTAGCGCCACCTAGTGTCCAAACGCTACCTCCTTTTTTTACGTGACCTCGGAGTGATGGTCTACACATATCAACTGAGCCCCATGATGATATGTTAAGCCCTTCTGGATTTATGGCCATTTTAATGTGATAGGATCTGCCCATTTTAAGTTTTGGCGTCCCTAAGCAACGGTGAAAAGAAATTTCAACTTTTTTTCAATGATTATTTACATTCACACTCCACAGAAGTCATCTGCATTGGTTTGGTTCCGATCGGTTGAAAAACCAGGAACTAGTTCGCGAAAGTAGGTTTTTGACATCATCAGCGATAACTCACGAACCGTTTGATCGACAGAAGCATGTCCAGAGGCAAAGTTGTTCAGAATGAGAAGAGCAATCTTATGATACCAATAGTTTCTGTATATGTCAAATGTCACGTGATACAGAATTGTTTATGCACTCCAAAAGCGCTATTTCGCCCCCCGGTGGCCAAATGAGTTCACATTTCTTACAGACCTTAAAGACCGTGAGACGAATAAGCCCAGCGAGTGTCGTTTTGATCGGCCTCCGTTTACCCGGTATAATGAGTGCTCACATTTAATTGACCGATGGCAGACTTGTTTTTTGAGATACGCAGAAGTCCTTTTATACAGTCAAGGTTCATGACACAAAGACACACCATACCAAATAATTAGTCGATCGGGCAAACGGTTGCTTAGTTATAGCCCTTTTCGAGTTCTTTGCTATTATAGCGCCACCTAGTGGCCAAACACCGAGTTTTTTTTATTGTGAACCCAGACTGAGGGTCTACACATATGGTCTAAGCCCCGTGAAGATATCTCAAACCGTTCTCTAGGTATAGCCATTTTAATGAAATAGGCTACTTCCGGGTTTGACGTTTTGATGTCCCCTAGCGACCCTGAATCGAAATTTCAACTTTTTTTCAATGAATATTTACATTCACACTCCACAGAATTTATCAGCGTTGGTTTGGTTCCGATCGGGCAAAAATCCAGGGACTAGTTCATTTTTTTTTTTTTTCCTAAAATGCAAATTAGCGGGAAAATTTGCATACCGGAAATGAAATCGGGGATATACGTTTTTTAGGTTTTGAGCCAATGATTACAATGATATAAAACACTTGGGTGTGCGACAAACGGTTTAGGAGTAACGAGCGTTAACGTGCGCAAACACGCTTTTCATCGCTGTAGCGCCACCTATGGGCCGATTTGGCTGGGTCACTGTATCTGAGTAGCCTGCACAGATACAACCAAATGACCAAGTGTCGAGTTTCTACGACTTACGGTTTGGGCTGGGCGACCGGTTTTATGGCGGAAAAATAATAATAATAATAAAAATCCTTACAAAAACAATAGGTTTTCAGCACTTCGTGCTCGAAACCCTAAATATAGCTGCAAGCAGCAATCATCGGGTTCGAGCAGGCTAAGTGGACTAATGTCGACTGCCTTTGGTCACTACGCTCAGGAATCGCACTATAACACATCCACAACGGATGACACTCTAATACACCAAGAAAAATAACAGAAACGGTCAGCAATGGTTAATACAGACCACAAATGCTAACACTCGTATGCAAATTATTTCTACACTATACAGAAACACTTATGCACATATAATACACAATGCAGTGCATCAGACAGCAAGGCCTTACAGTGGACAGTGAACACATCTGCAAAAATAATTTTGTTTCCCTTTTCCCTTTATCCTGCACATACTTAACGTTCCTTCAGCAAAGCTACATGCATTGTGATCTGGTGACTCTAAGAAAGCCATTGAAATTATGATATTTCACCTTTTTGACTCTTTTGAAGGCATGTCTCTTCCAATGAGCATCACATTTTGCATGCATGTTCACTGTCATAAGATGTATAATAGTACTTAATGACAAGTCAGTTGGATTATTTCTTTAGGAGTAGCAAGCTTTCAGGTGGACTTTTTTGAGGTTGATATAATAAACAACCCTATTATGGTCACGTAAATGAAAAAGTTCAACATGTCTTTGATAATTAATTATCTAGAGAGTCCAGAGAATTGTACTGTGGTGAAAATTTGGAAATTTCAAGAAAGACCTAAAATTAGTATGCAAAAGTACGTCTTTAACATAATCACCAATAACTTGCCAACTGTTTGATTGATATCAATGGATCAAGAGGCAAAGTTGTTCAGAATGAGGAGAACTATCATATGATAGCATTAGTTTGTGTAAATGTAAAATGTCACGTGATACACAACTGCTTAAGCAATGAAATACGCATCAATTTTGCATTTTTTTGCTGTTATAACGCCACCTAGTGTCCAAACGCCACGTTCTTTTGTGGGTGACCTCGGAGTAACGGACCTTCCGAGGCCCATGATGATATGTTAAACCGTTCTGGATTAATAGGCATTTTAATTTGATAGGCTCCGCCCATTTTTTTTATTTTGGCGCCCCTATTCAACCAGGAAAGAAAATTTCAACTTTTTTTGGATAACTATTTACCTTCACACTCCACACAAGTCATCTACATTGGTTTGGGTCTGATCGGTCGAAAAACCAACGACTAGTTTGCGAAATTAGGTTTTTGACATCATCAGCAATAACTCACGAACAGTTTGATCGACAGAAGTGGTTCAAGAGGCAAAGTGGCTCAGAAAAAGGAGTCCTATCATATGATATGAACAGTTTGAGTGTATGTCAAATGTCACGTGATACACAGTTGTTCATGCACTCCAAAAGCGTTATTACGCCCCCCGGTGGCCGAATGAGTTCACATTTCTTACAGACCTTAAGGACCATGAGACGAATACGCCCAGCGAGTGTCGTTTTGATCGGCCTCTGTTAACCCGGTGTAATGAGTGCTCAAAATTCATCGACCAATGGCGGCCATGTTTTTTGAGATACGCCAATGTCCTTTTAGTTATTCATGTAGCATGAGACAAAGACCCACCATACCAAATATCAAGTCATTCGGGCAAAGGATTGCGTAGTTATAGCCATTTTCTAGCTTATTCAAATTATAGCGCCACCTAGTGGCCAAACGCCGCAGTTTTTTTATTGTGACCCCGGACTGAGGGTCTACACATATGTTCCAAGCCCCATGAAGATATCTCAAATGGTTTACGAGTTATGGCCGTTTTAGCTAAATATGCCACTTCCGGTTTGGACGTTTTAGCGCCACCAAGCGGCCGTGAGTGGAAAATTCAACTTTTTTTTGATAGTTATTTACATTCACACTCCACAGATGTCATCAGCGCTGGTTTGGTTCCGATAGGAAAAAAATCCAGGGACTAGTTCATTTTCTTTGTTGTTGCATAAAATGCAAATTAGCGGAAAAATTTGCATACCGGAAATGAAATCGGAGATATACATTTTTTAAGTTTTGAGCCAATGATTACTCTGATATAAAACACTTGGGTGTGCGACAAACGGTTTAGGAGTATCGGGGGCAAACGCGCTTTTTATCGTTGTAGCGCCACCTATGGGCCGATTTGGCTGGCTCCGTGTATCTGAGTAGCGACAAGGACTACTACCATCTGACCGAGTCTCAGCTCTGTCGGCTTTACGGTTTGGGCTGCAGCATCAGTTTTAGGGCAGAATAATAATAAGAATTAAAGCTGCAAGCAGCATTTAGCGGGTTCGAGCGATTTAAGGCATCTAAGGTACGTCTGCCATCGCCGATCAGTTTCAAGAATCGCACCATAACAGATCAAGGACGGACGACACTCTAGCGCACCAAGTAAAATGTCAGAAACGTTTAATACAGTTGCAGAGATATAGATCTTGCTAAAAGGTTGCTAAGCTAATCCGTTTGGTTGCTATTGGCGTGGAATGGCACCTGCCAATTAATAACACATCAAACCACAAGTGGCGAAACAACTCCAGTGACTCTGCGATGCTCTATTGCAGAGATGGAGGTCTAGCTTAATGGTTGCTAAGTTAACAGTTTAGTTGCTATGGGTGTGGTATGGCACCTGCCAATTGATATTACATTAAGTCACAAGTGAAATTAACCGAACCCCTGTGTCTCTACAATATTCAACTGCAGAGATACACGTCTGTGTAACTGATTGTAGAGCTAATCTGTTTAGTTGCTATGGGCATAGCTTGTCACCTGTCATATTATAATACACTTTTCCATGAGTAGAACGAAGCAACTTCTTTGTCTCTATGACATTCGATTGCAGAGATATTGGTCTTTTTTGTTCATTTAATGCATATTTTTCAACATAGCCTCTTTTGTGTTTTGAAGAATTAAAATTGAATTTAAAATTTAGGACAATTTTAAATGGATACATTGATTCATATTCATGAATACATTGTGGTCAGTAGGACATTGACATTGTCTGCAATAATATTTTAGAAGGACGTGCCATTTAAATTATGTTTCTTTGGTAGACACACCTCACATGATATATCCCATTTCTTCTCAATTTTGATGTTTGGTTTGAACTTCAGGAAGTCATGTTTACCATGTCTAAATGCCTAAATGCATTGAGTTGCTGCCATGTGACTGGCTGAGTAGCAATTTGGGTTTACATGCAATTAAACTGGTTTTATCTAATAAAGGTGTGTTGTATATATATATATATATCAACACAGCATCTTAAAACCAGCCAGACATGTGCTATATTTATAGATGTGTAAATATGGAGCAACTTTTAATCTGTAATACATTATATTTCTAACACTGTCTTCCTGTGAGACATATTTCATTACACACACATGCACAGTCTCGATCACACAAGACACACAGAACTATACAGTGCATTCACACTCTTATGATAAAGAGGGAAATGATACCCAGAAACATACACACATGCACACTACACACCTTTATCCTGCACACATTTATCGTTCCTTAAGCAAAGCTACATGCATTGTGATCTGGTGACTCTATAAGAAAGCCATTGAAATGAATGATATTTCACCTTTTTGACTCTTATGAAGGAAAGCCTATTCCTATGAGCATCACATTTTGCATGATTGTTAAGTATCATAATATGTATAATAGTACTGAATGGCAAGTCAGTTGGATTAATTATTAAGGACTAGCGACCTTCACCGTACTCGATTCACGCTAATATCAAAAAGGACACTGTTATGGTCACAAAACTAAAAACACTCAACATGTTTTTGATGATTATTGACCTAGAGAATCTGAAAAAATGTACTGTGGTGGAAATTTTGAAATTGCTTGAAAATCCTTGAACAAGTTTGCAAAAGTAGTTTTTTACATCATAACCAATAAGTCACAAACAATTTGATAGACATCAATGGTTCAAGAGGCAAAGTTGTTATGAATGAGGAGATCTATCGTTTGATATCAATAGTTTCTGTATTACTCAAATGACATGTGACACAGAGTTGTCTAGCCCACCAAAAGACATGTACATTTGGCCATTTTTACTGTTATAGCGCCACCTAGTGTCCAAACACCACGTTATTTTGTAGGTGACCTCGGAGTGATGATCTACATATATTTCCCGAGGCATATGATGATATGTTAAGCCGTTCTGGATTTATGGCCATTTAAATGTGATAGGCTCCACCCATTCTTTTATTTTGGCGCCCCTAAGCGACCGTGAAAAGAAATTTCTACTTTTTTTCAATAATTATTTACAATCACTTTCCACAGAAGTCATCTGCATTGTTTTGGTTCCGATCGGTCGAAAAACCAACGACTAGTTTGCGAAGGTAGGTTTTTGACCTCATCAGTGATAACTCACAAACTGTTTGATTGACAGAAGTTGTTCCAGAGGCAAAGTTGCTCAGAATGAAGAGTACTATCATATGATACCAATAGTTTCTGTATATGTCAAATGTCACGTGATACACAGTTGTTCATGCACTCCTAAAGCGTTATTTCGCCCCCCGGTGGCCGAATGAGTTCACATTTCTTACAGACCTTAAAGACCATGAGACGAATAAGCCCAGCGAGCGTCGTTGTGTTCGGCCTCCATTAACCCGGTCTAATAAGTGCTCAAACTTCATTGGCCAATGGCGGCCATGTTTTTTCAGATACGCCAATGTCCTTTTAGATATTCATGTAGAATGAGACAAAGACACACCATACCAAATAATAAGTCAATCGGGCAAACTGTTGCGTAGTTATGGCCATTTTCTAGCTCATTCAAATTATAGCGCCACCTAGTGGCCAAACGCAGCATTTTTTTTACCTTGACCCCGGATTGAGGGTCTACACATATGTTCCAAGCCCCATGAAGATATCTCAAACAGTTAAGGAGTTATGGCCATTTTAGTTCAATATGTTACTTCCGTTTTGGAAATTTTTGCACCCTCTAGCGATGGGGGATGAAAATTTCAACTTTTTTTTAATAATTATTCATATTCACACTCCACAGAACTCATCAGCGTTGGTTTGGTTCCAATAGGGCAAAAATCCAGGGACTAGTTCATTTTTATTTTTTTTCATAAAATGCTAATTAGCGAAAAAATTTGCATACCGGAAATGAAATCAGAGATATACGTTTTTTAAGTTTTGAGCCAGTGATTACACTGATATAAGACACTTGGGTGTTCAACAAACGGTTTAGGAGTAACAAGCGTTAACGCGTTCGGCATCGCTGTAGCGCCACCTATGGGCCGATTTGGCTGGTTCCGTGTATCTGAGTAGCGACAAGGACTACTACCATCTGACCAAGTCTCAGCTCTGTCGGTCTTACGGTTTGGGCTGCACGATCAGTTCTAGGGAAGAAGTATAATAATAATAAAACTAAATAATATAGCTGCAAGCAGCAATCATCGGGTTCGAGCAGTCCAAGGCGTCTAAGGGGTCGACTAGGCTCGGGAATCGCACCATTACAATCCACGACGGATGTCAGTCTCCCACACCAAGAAAAATGACGGAACAATGACAGCCATGAGACTGGTTGAGTATCAATTTGGGTTTACATGCAATTAAACTGGTGTACGTAATAAACGTTTGTTATGTACATAAATACAGCATCTTACAACCAGCCAGACATGTGCTATATTTATAAATGTATAAATAAGGACCAATGTTTAATGTTTAATACATTTAATTTTTATCACTGTCGTATTGTGAGACAGATTTCATTCCACACACATGCACAGTCTCAATCACACACGACACACAGAAGTATAAAGTACATTCACACTCTTATGAAACAGAGAGAAATTATATCCATAAATACACACACATAACATGTAATACATACGCACGTATGCACACATAATATAATATACAATAAGCCGCTACAGTGAAACAATATGCATTGTGATCTGTTGACTATAAAAAAGCCATTGAAATGAATGATATTTCGTCTTTTTGAGTGTTATGAAGGCATGCATCTTCCGATGACCTTCACATTTTGCATGCTTGTTTAGTGTCATAAAAGTATAATAATCCTTAATGACAAGTCAGTTGGATTATTCATTAAGGAGGAGTGAGCTTTCAGGTGTACTTTTGAGGTTAATATAATAAAAGTACATCTTTAACATCTTTAACATCATCACCAATAACTTGCCAACTGTTTGATTGACATCAATGGATCAAGAGGCAAAGTTGTTCAGAATGAGGAGAACTATCATATGATTATATTAGTTTGTGTAAATGACAAAATGTCACGTGATACACAATTGTTTAAACAATGAAATACGCATCAATTTTGCCATTTTTATCGTTATAGCGCCACCTAGTGTCCAAATGCCACGTTCTTTTGTAGTTGACCTCGGAGTGATGGTCTACACATATGTTCCGAGGCCCATGATGATATGTTAAACCATTCTGGATTAATAGGCATTCTAATTTGATAGGCTCCGCCCATTTTTTTATTTTGGCGCCCCTATTCAACCAGGAAAGAAAATTTCAACTTTTTTTGGATAACTATTTACCTTCACACTCCACACAAGTCATCTACATTGGTTTGGGTCTGATCGGTTGAAAAACCCACGACTAGTTCGCGAAAGTAGTTTTTTGACATCATCAGCGATAACTCACGAAGCGTTTGATCGACAGAAATGGTTCCAGAGGCAAAGTTGCTCAGAATAAGAAAAGCTATCATATGATACCATTAGTTTGGGTATATGTCAAATGTCACGTGATACACAGTTGTTCATGCACTCCAAAAGCGTTATTACGCCCCCCGGTGGCCGAATAAGTTCATGTTTCTTACAGACCTTAAGGACCATGAGACGAATAAGCCCAGCGAGTGTCGTTTTGATCGGTCTCCGTTAACCCGGTGTAATGAGTGCTCAAAATTCATCGACCAATGGCGAACATGTTTTTTGAGATACGCCAATGTCCTTTTAGTTATTCATGTAGCATGAGACAAAGACCCACCATACCAAATATCAAGTCATTCGGGCAAAGGATTGCGTAGTTATAGCCATTTTCTAGCTCATTCAAATTATAGCGCCACCTAGTGGCCAAACGCCGCAGTTTTTTTATTGTGACCCCGGACTGAGGGTCTACACATGTGTTCCAAGCCCCATGAAGATATCTCAAATGGTTTACGAGTTATGGCCGTTTTAGCTAAATATTCCACTTCCGGTTTGGACGTTTTAGCGCCACCTAGCGGCCGTGAGTGGAAAATTCAACTTTTTTTTGATAACTATTTACATTCACACTCCACAGAATTCATCAGCGTTGGTTTGGTTTCGATCGGGCAAAAATCCAGGGACTAGTTCATTTTCTTTATTGATGCATAAAATGCAAATTAGCGAAAAAATTTGCATACCGGAAATGAAATCGGAGATATACGTTTTTTAAGTTTTGACCCAGTGATTACACTGATATAAGACACTTGGGTGTGCGACAAACGGTTTAGGAGTATCGGGGGCAAACGCGCTTTTTATCGTTGTAGCGCCACCTATGGGCCGATTTGGCTGGCTCCGTGTATCTGAGTAGCGACAAGGACTACTACCATCTGACCGAGTCTCAGCTCTGTCGGCTTTACGGTTTGGGCTGCAGCATCAGTTTTAGGGCAGAATAATAATAAGAATAATAATAAAACCAACAAATACAATAGGTTTCTAGCCCTTCGGGCTCGAACCCTAATAATAATAAAACCAACAAATACAATAGGTTTCTAGCCCTTCGGGCTCGAACCCTAAAAATCCTTACAAAAACAATAGGTTTTCAGCACTTCGTGCTCGAAACCCTAATTAAAGCTGCAAGCAGCATTTAGCGGGTTCGAGCAGTCTAAGGCCTCTATTGGCCTTGCCATTGTCAACTAGGCTCAGGAATGGCACCGTAACAAATCCACAACGAATGACACTCTTCCACACCAAGAAATATGACAGAAACGGTTGGTAACTTTTAATACAGACCATGCATGCGTACACTCGTATGCAAAAACGGGCGTAAACCGATAATACCTAAGGGACGAGTGCAATAAACCATTTCTCATGTCTCTATGATGATTTGTTGCAGAGATAGAGATCTTACTAAACGGTTGCTAAGCTAACCTGTTCGGTTGCCATGGGTGTCAATTAATACCTGTCAATTAATAACACATCAAACCACAAGTCAAACGAACCAAGCCCCGTGTCTTTATAATATTCTACTGCAGAGATGTAGGTCTGGCTAGACGATTGCAAAAAATAATCTGTTTGGTTGCTAAGGGTGTGGCTTGGCAGCTGTCAATTGATAAAGAACGAAGCCATTAGCAAAACAAAGCAACTCCTGTGTCTCTAAAACATTCTATTGCACAGATATAGGTCTTTTTTTTAATACAATGCACATTCTTCAAAATAGCTTATTTTTTGTTCTGAAGAATTGATAAAAAAAATACGACCAATTTAAATAGATAATTGATTCACATTCATGGTCTGCAACAATATTCCAGAAGACCTTGCCATTTAAGTGATGCTTATTTGGTTGAGTCTGGTGACTCTGAAGGCCATTGGAGTACAGTGAGCTCATTGTCATGTTCAAGAAACCAGTTTGAGATCATTTGAGCTTTCTGACATGGTCGATTTTTTTTACTGCTGGAAGTAGCCATCAAAACATGGACATGGTTGGCAACAATCCTCAGGTGGTATGTGTTATCTAATATATCCCATACCATATATCCAATTGTTTCTCCATTTTGATGCTCGGTTTGAACTTCAGCAAGTGTGTTTACCACGTCTAGATGCCAAAATGGATTGAGTTTATGCTATGTGACTGGCTGATTAGCAATTTGACTAGCAAATGATGTATTTATTAAAGACAAGTTTAAAATAGTAATTTTAAATGTATGATATTTCACCTTTTTGACTGTTGTGAAGGCATGCCTCTTCCGATAAGAATCACATGTTGCATGCTTGTTTTGTGTCATAATATGTATAATAGTACTTAATGGCAAGTCAGTTGGATTAATTATTAAGGAGTGGTGACCTTCACCACACTTGTTTCACGCTAATATAATAAAGGACCCTGTTATGGTCACAAAACAAAAAAAAACTCAACATGTTTTTGATGATTATTGACCTAGAGAGTCCAGAGAAATGTACTGTGGTGGAAATTTTGTAATTGCTTGAAAATCTTTGAACAAGTTTGCAAAAGTAGGTTTTATACATCATCACCAATAACTCACAAACCATTTGATAGACATCAATGGTTCAAGAGGCAAAGTTGTTATGAATGAGGAGATCTATCGTTTGATATCAATAGTTTGTGTATTAGTCAAATGTCACATGACACAAAGTTGTCCAGGCCACCAAAATACATGTACATTTTGCCTTTTTTAATGTTTTAGCGCCACCTAGTATCCAAACGCCACCTTCCTTTGTATGTGACCTTGGAGTGATGGTCTACACATACCATCTGAGCCCCATGATGATATGTTAAGCCGTTCTGGATTTATGGCCATTTTAATGTGATAGGCTCAGACCATTTTAAGTTTTGGCGTCCCTAAGCAGCGGTGAAAGAAAAATTTCAACTTTTTTTCAATGATTATTTACATTCACACTCCACAGAAGTCATCTGCATTGGTTTGGTTCCTATCGGTTGAAAAACCAGGAACTAGTTCGCGAAAGTAGGTTTTTGACATCATCAGCGATAACTCACGAACCGTTTGATCAATAGAAGTTGTTCCAGAGGCAAAGTTGCTCAGAATGAAGAGTACTATCATATTATAACCATAGTTTGGGTAAATGTCAAATATCACGTGATACACAGTTGTGCATGCACTCCAAAAGCGCTATTACGCCCCCAGGTGGCCGAATAAGTTCATGTTTCTTACACACCGTCAGGACCATGAGACAAATAAGCCCAGTGAGTGGCGTTTTGATCGGCCTCCGTTAACCCGGCGTAATGAGTGCTCAAACTTCATCGACCAATGGCGGCCATGTTTTTTGATATACGCCAATGTCCATTTAGATATTTATGTAGAATGAGACAAAGACACACCATACCAAATAATAAGTCAATCGGGCAAACTGTTGCGTAGTTATAGACATTTTCTAGCTCATTCAAATTATAGCGCCATCTAGTGGCCAAACGCCACTGTCTTTTTATTGTGACCCCGGACTGAGGGTTTACACATGTGTTCCAAGCCCCATGAAGATATCTCAAACAGTTCAGGAGTTATGGCCATTTTAGCTAAATATGTTACTTCCGGTTTGGATGTTTTAGCGCCACCTAGCGACCGTGAATTGAAAATTGAACTTTTTTTTAATAATTATTCATATTCACACTCCACAGAACTCATCAGCGTTGGTTTGGTTCCAATAGGGCAAAAATCCAGGGACTAGTTCATTTTTTTTTTTTTTCATAAAATGCTAATTAGCGAAAAATCTATAATGGCGGAAATGAAATCGGAGATATACGTTTTTTAAGTTTTGAGCCAGTGATTACACTGATATAAGACACTTGGGTGTGCGACAAACGGTTTCGGAGTAACAAGCGCAAACGCGTTTGGTATTGCTATAGCGCCACCTATGGGTCGATATGGCTGGCTCCGTGTATCTGAGTAGCGACAAGGACTACTACCATCTGACCAAGTCTCAGCTCTGTCGGCCTTACGGTTTGGGCTGCAGTATCAGTTTTATGGCAGAATAATAATAAGAAGAAGAATAATAAAACCAACAAATACAATAGGTTTCTAGCCCTTCGGGCTCGAACCCTAATAAAACTAACAAATACAATAGGTTTCTAGCCCTTCGGGCTCGAACCCTAATTAGAAATTTGGGAGAAATAGTGTTATCTATGTATATTAATGTAGACTATCATTTTACCTAAACACATTAGGTGTTACATGTACTACATTACAAGTAGTACATTCAGAAATACAAAAAATAATGTTAAAATGGTCTCTTTAATGTTTCCACGCTGTATATCGGGACAAAAAACTGCTCAGACATCTTGATAAAAGAACAAGGGGAGTCACACACAAACTAATCAAAGCTCATCCACCTAATGCATACACTATTAGTTCTCTCAGTTGCCTAGCTCATGCTCCTTGATCTGCACGAGTTAAAGAACATAAAAATAAACTCGAACGAACTTATATAGAAGGTTCCAATCCTCTTTCCCATCATCTCAGTGTTCTCGGCTTTCATCTCTCCCTACGGACTGGCACAGCGGAGAAGCAGTAAGCAAAGCCCTCATTTCAAAGCGGAGCACACGAGGAGAGGAGCTCTTTAATTGAGCTCATGACTTGGGGTCCATTTTCAACATGAATATTTTACTGGAGTTGCTGGCCTTTTTCTTCACAGCGTGAAGCAAGACCCGTCAGAGTTGCTTGGGTCACTGCATTAAATCGAAAGAAATCGATAAATACACTGTACCTGAGAGGTTGACCTGTAAAGTTTATTAAAATAAAGATTTGTTCTTTCTTCTGTTTTGTAGGCCTGTAATATATAATTCATAACAACGAATATGACCAAAAATAACTTTTAGGTCAAGTGACTAATACAAATAAACCAACAGAAACAAGAAAATACTGTGAAGATGCATTTAAATGTTAAAATATAAAAGTATTTACGGCTCATTCACTAATTCTAATCCATCTTTGTCTATCAATGTGCATCTATTATCGAGTCTATAATGGTACCATCATTTTGCATATTCATTCAAAATGCTGAAAAGCAACTTCACGTTGCACAGACTCTTCTTTGACACAACTGGCTCAGCCTCCATGGTAACAGCAGCACTGCGCGGCCTCTTGGGAAATCGTAGCCATTAAATAATTCACCAACGCTGTTACTGGTGCGTCATTATAGGATGGCATACAGCGAATTCTGAAACCAACGCTAGCTCTAACAATACACATCTCATCCGATCTGAGAAAGAAGACGGGTAGAGATTTTGAAAAATCGGACATCTGAAGAACACAAAAGAGGGAGACTGTACAGCTCCATGAGTAATAAGCGTTGTTCAGCCTCAGGTCTATTTTTAATCTGGCACTTCATTGCAATGCAGTTTAAATTCTGACATTCACATTTGTCTGAGAATCTAAGCAAACAGATGTTATCGTAAACAGTTTTTTTAATTAACCTTGCATTGAGTATTATGAGTAACAACTGCTATTAAAGAGATATTTCATCATGAAATTAAAATTTTGTCATTTTTTATCAACTCCTTGTGATTTAAAACCTGTATGACCTTCTTTCTTCAGCAGAACACAACAGAAGATATTTCGAAGAATGTTGGTTAACAAAATCCGTTGGTCACCATTCACTATTATATGGAAACAAAACCATGTCAACATTCTTCAAAATATCTTCTTTTGTGTTGTGAAGAAAGAAAGAAAGTCATACAGGTTTGGAATTGCCTAAATAAATGATAAAAATAATTGTCATTTTGGGTGAACTATCCTTTTAAGTATTTAAGATGAATAACCTTTGACAATTAACTCTTCAGTAATCATTTAACATTCAAAGGTCAAATATAATCCTGGCCTCTATATTTTCATATATATATATATATATATATATATTTATAACATGTACATAATATATTTTATTATGTTAAAATGTAATTATATATTTACAGGGCTGGGAAGGTAACTTTTAAAATGTATTTCATTACAGATTACAAAATACATGCTTTAAAAAGTAATCTGTAATATATTTCGTTAGATTACACAAATTTTGTCACTTAATCTATACACATGCGAATACTAATACGGTACATAAAACATAGTGTCGAGTTAAAAACTCAATTGTGAGGAAAAAGTAAAAAATATAAATAAATAAATGACAGTAAGATCCCACCCCTGTATATTTATATATAAAAATGTATGGACATATAATAACAAACCTGAAAAAAGATCTCTTTCTACACTTGTGTGATGGAATTTAGCTTCAGTAACAGTAGCTACTTTTAAATCCAGATTAAAAACACACTTGTTTAGCTGTGCATTCACAACCTGAGCACTGTGCTGCTTTACATCAACTGCACTTCTATTTCTAATTTATTTTTATTTGCTCTTATTCTTTTTATATATACAGTCACATTTTTTTATCAATTTTATTGCTGTTTTACTGTTTCTTAAAATCTAAAGTTTTTTGATCTTAAATCATTTGCATTTTAAAGATAAGACTTATTTCTTTCTGTCAATCATTTTATGTAAAGCACTTTGAATTGCACTTGTGTATGAAATGTGCTATATAAATAAACTTGCTTTGCCTTGCCTTGCCTTTAATTTGAGCTACAGATCAGATATTTTAACACAAAATTGGATTAAAAATGCTAAATAGACATTTTTTATACTGTAGCTGCTTTCTTAAATACTAACATTTTATTTTTTCAATAAAATCACAAAAAAAAGATACCAACTCAAAACTTTATAGTGACTGGTAACATCTAAAACATTTTTATTATTGTTATTTTATTATTTTTCAACAGGCATTTTTTGAAATTTAGACAACTGAGACAATAAAAAAATACAGTGAATAATTCTGTTAAAGAATAATACAAACGTACAAAAAATGTTGCTTTTAAAATTACAGTAAAGTACACATGATGTATATAGTCAGTAAACAGTTAACAAGTATTCATTACCACAAATAGCTCAGGACTTCTTTCTTTGCACAGCTGTTCCTGAAACTTGAAATGCTTTCCCTGGCAGGTGGCACAAAGCGATGATATTCTACCTCACAAGCAGCATCCAGTAACGTTTGCTAAGACGATCTTTGCTGCCAAAACAAAGACAGGGCTGACGGTTTTGGGCTTTGCTGCGTTTAGAAACTCACCCTAGTGGTTGTGATTTATAGTAAATAAGCATACACTTATATTCTTATATAGAAAATATATATAAACAATATACTGTACATATATAGTATTTAAACTGTGAGGGATTCTTTCCTTTAAAGGTGCCGTGTGTAATTTTTTTGAGGATCTATTGACCGAAATGCAATATAATATACAAAACTATGTCTTCAGTCGTGTATAAAGACCTTAGATAATGAAGCGTTATGTTTTGATTACCTCTGAATAAGCTATTTCTATCTACACACACCGGAGGTCCCCTTGCATGAAATTCGCCATGTTATTACAGGAGCCCTAAACGGACATACAGACCACGTAAATACGTTATCTCCTTTGTCAAAGAAGTGAAAACGTAACGACATCTTTGTCCTGTGTCAGCCTCCTTAGTGTTTCAAAAATGGAGAAGGGGTGGAGTGAGCCGTTGGTTGCAATTCGTATCCTTACAGCTAGATGCCGCTAAATTTCATACACTGGACCTTCAAGTCTTTACAAAGTATCATCAGTTAGATTTGGCATAATGCTTATGGCACCCACAATGACATGCTACATAAAATGTATACACAAAAAGAGGTTAAGAAGTCAGCGTGAGTCCAACTACATTGGACAGCCCTGCTGAAACAGCACAATCTTTTCCCATGAGCCTGTCCAGATCTCAAATAGCGTCCGATTATTACCTCATCTTGATATCTGCTGTAATGTAATCTGGGCAAGGTTTCACATGTTATACATCAAATAATCAACCCGACTCTCTGCTGAGTGCTGACAGATCAAATCAACCATCAATCTAGTTCCTAAAATGTAAGACATTTACTGCTCCTGCAGCTCAATTGGCCAAGCAATACCAAGGTCATGGGTTCATTGCCCATGAATTTGATAAATACTCAATTACACTGTAAATTTGATATGCATAAAACATCTGTCAAATGCATTTAAAATTGAATATTGAACCTGCATACAATAGCTTCAGTAATGGTGTGTTTCAAAACATGGAGAACATACAGTATGAAATGACTCTTTATATATAGATATTAGTATAGTAGTTCTCTATAATATGCCATTAAAATCATGTAACGTGCATTACTGAGGATACACAAACCTGGTATTTTAAAATTGTTGCTGGCACTAAAGATTGTCATCACAGCCAATTGGCCGGTTGAAATACAAGATGCTCTGATCATGTGATGTGCTGTGTTATAGAAGATGCTAAACCTGCCTTCGTCCAGACATTGTGTATTTTGTGAGCATTGATCAGGTGCTGCATGGCTTTTTGTATTTTGTATTTCTCATTTCACATCATCGCTGAAATCAATAATTGTCTGGATACAGACAACGAAAAGTGGACGTCTGAGTCGGGCCTGTTTTATTTACTTATAAAAGATAGGGCTGTGCAATTAATCTAAAATGAATCGCAAATTTTGGCCTTCAGCGATTACAAAAACAAAAAAAACGAGGTAAAACGATATCTGTGACGCATTTCATTTTGAAAGAATCCTCTCATTTCTTGTGGTATAAATCCACAGCACACCCCTTCCTTTACAGCGGTGCTATTTCGTCATTTAGTTTTCAGTTGAATTTACATTTTGAAAACCAAGCTTCTTTATTTTTCTATGTTGTATTAACAGTTAATGAGTAATCGTGGTAAATAATCAGGATCTCAATAGTGGCGGAAATAATCGTAAATTATGATTTTTGTTATAATCGAGCCGGCTTGATAAAAGGGATAGTTTAGCCAAAAATGTAAATTATTTAATCATTTACTCACCCTCGTGTCATTTAAAACCTGTATGATTTGCTTTCTTCTGCAGAACACAAAAGAAGATATTTTGAAGAATGTTGGTCACCAAACAACATTGACCCCCATTGACTTCCATGGTATGGAACAAAACCACACATTTCTCAAAATATTTTCTTTTGTGTTCCACAGAATAAAGTCATATAAAGTTTCCTATGCTCTGTCAAAATATATACAAACAACACGCAGCAGTGCTTGAACATACAACGTAGGTAGAACAAGGTTGAGTCTAGATCAAAAAAGTACCTGTCTTTACCATCATTTCACCCAAAATAAGAACAACAACACGATGTCTAGGAAATAACCAGATATGCAGCGAATAAAAGAGACACAAAAGACAGTCACAGTGAGACAAACAGAGCAAGACGGAGAAAGACAGGGAGGGCGATGGAGAGAGGCAGAAAACGAGAGTGTACAGTAGATGCCGGAGTGGGGGAGGGGAATGAAGGAGAGACGCTCGCACAAAGACTCACAGGAGAGATGCTGTTTGTGCCTGTATCCCTTATAGCCAGACAAAAGAACACAGATCATACGCTTCCAAAACCACAACGATTAGCATCATAACATGACCGTGACTTTCCCAAATTCATTGTTTGCTTTGCAGCTGGTACGGCTAACCAAAGGTAGCCACCAGGAACAACAACCATTAAAAAAACTCAAAGCATCTCACAGATAAACAACATGTCAACAGGAAGTGAAGTTTTGTTTTTGAAGAGTGCATTTACAGGGATGGTTCACCCCAAAATAAAACTTTTGTCATCATTTATCCTCCCTCATGACATTTATGTGACTCTTGGGTGGAACACAAGAGAAGATATTTTGAGAAATGGCTCTGTGGTTTTGTGTCCATACAATGGAAATCAATGGTGATTTGGCTTTCAACTTTCTTCAAAAGATCTTTTGTGTTTGGCAGAAGAAAGCTAGTCATACAGATTTGGAATAACATGAGGGTGATACGATGTTTTTACAATATTTGTGTAGATAAATGAGGTATTCGTTGCAAATATTTCACAGTATTTGTGTAAATAAATTAGGTTTTCGTTGGCCTTGTGCCTTTTTTTCTCGTACGTTTAATTTATCCCTCAGCATGTGGCATCTTGAGGAGACACATTCAGGCCAAATTAGACTTTTATATGAGGAAACTGTGTCACCCATCCTTATTTAGATCCCAGAGTCAAAGAGAACTGCTTTTATCTCACCCAGCGTGATCTTTCACTGATATGTATATGTGTTTCAAGCACATGCGCAGGTTTGTACATTTGGATGTAAAAAGAAAGCTACAGTATTCACCGTATCTACAATACAAAAACTTTATTCTAGAGATGCAACGGTATATCGGCCGTTAATCTGTATCACTCGATTAAAGCAACTTTTTTTGAATAGTATATGAATTAATAACATTTAGAAAGCTAAGAAATGTTAATTTAATCTTCAGAATCGCTCTCGGGACATATCACTCAATAATAAGGTATCGGGGGAGTATCGGAGGTGCATCTCTACTTTATTTATATGAAAAATCTGTAGCGTTCATTATTATGAGATCTTTTACGTTATTCTGGGACAAAGTGACTTGAAATGACGAGGGTCATTTACTGTATTATGCTGTAGTAACACACAAAAAGTATTATTACTACTTAGTATTTTTTTAACGCTTGCTAACATATTAGCTATACCATGCGATCTTTAATGCCGTTTAACACATCACATGCTAATATATATAGGCTATATAAGAATGCGATCGCACACATGAATGTTTGAGCCTTGGTCCTGTGCGCACGTGCAGATGGCGGATAGTTAGCAAAAAACAAAGCTCAAAATTGATCTCTCTCATTGATTTACTATTGTACAGTCAGCGGTATGCTAATTGAGGGCGCCCGAAGTAAGCATGCGTTTGACTTCTTCCAGCATATGACAGCATATGACATCACAGTGAGATATATTTGAGAACGTTTTAAGAAATGTTTTCACTTACGAACATTCTAACCAACTTCCTATAATTTATCTAAAGAACAATCTTATATTTAGTCCTGAAAAGAGTTTTGTGAATCCCCTGTTTAAATACACTAATGCATCATAGAGTAAAAAAACAAGGTTTAAAATAAAACAACAAAACAACAGATTTCTTCTCAGCGTTCAGCACAAATCCACTTGGGACTGAAGGAGTTGCTCAGCACACTACAGAGTCTTTGAGGATGTTCTTACAAGGCTTTACCATCAGAGATCCAAAATTAGGCCAGTTATATATGACATATTTATATCTACACAGCCAAATACTGTTATGCTGATGGTAGTATGATGATATATATTCATATACAGTACATAGTATATATAAGATCCTTCAACAGACACAGAGTCTTTATACAATCATAATAAACAAAGATGTCAGTCTATAAATGTAGAATGTCCCGTAAACCTGCTTACCAACAGCTGCAACAGATTTAGCGTTTAAAAATATACTGATGATGTAAAATATGCAAATATTCTGAGAAATGTTTGGTTCTTTTGTATCCATACAATGGAAGTCAATAGGGTCCAATGTTCTTTGGTTACCAAAGATCTTCAAAACACCTCCTTGATGTTCTGAAGACCAAAGAAAGCCTTACAGGTTTGGAATGACATGAGGGTAAATAAATCATGGAAATCATAGTTTTTTCATTCTTATGGGTAAGTCACATATACATACAGCATACAGCCAATGAGCGTTTATATTCAAATCCAACAAATTGTTGGCGGTGAAATGAAACTCTCAGATGGAGAGAGCAGTCTAAACACACTGGGTGCAACTTCCCAGACGCTAGAACTCACAGCTGAAGAGGTTTCACATCTCCAGGGGCCCAGACATGGAAAGAGAAATCAATCGATGCTTCGGGGAAAGCACTGAATCAGATTTGAAATTCTGCACGACTGTGCGGGCTAATCTAGCACAACCACCAAATGACCAGAAAGCTCCACTATAGCTTCTATTAGCAGTCCATCATGAGAATGACGGCATTGAAGAAAGCTAATTATTACAGAAACAAAGCAAATGGGAAAATAGGTCAGAAATTGGGCTTAGAAGAACCCAAGAAATACTCTGTTTTGAATTCTCTGCCATCATGGCAGACTAGAATCAGATGGACCCAGTTGGAAATAATGGTCAAAAAATGACCCTACCTGTGACAGTACCATTTAAAAAGGTTCTGACTTGTTCCATTTAGGTACTAATATGCAATCTTTAGGAGTAGCTCAGAAGAGGGTACCACCTTAGTGATGGCTTGGGTGAATGTTTTCTCCTTTTTTTGAAGGTGTACTCCTACAATGCGATAAGCAATATGCGCTGATATCAAAATACTACAATTTTAAATGGATTTTCTAAATAAAATGTCAGTATTAGCCCATGTAAAAGCCAATACTGAGCTGACTTTGTTTTTCTGGGAGGGGGTTGTGCTATAGGGCACCAAATATGTATTGAGGGATAGTTAACTGTAAATCTGAGCACTTAAAAAAACTAATAGACTGAGTTGAACACTTTGCATTAATGAAATTACCCCTTGCTATAAATCCTAATAAAAACTTT
The DNA here is from genome assembly GCF_015846415.1 of Triplophysa dalaica. Taxonomy (NCBI): domain Eukaryota; kingdom Metazoa; phylum Chordata; class Actinopteri; order Cypriniformes; family Nemacheilidae; genus Triplophysa; species Triplophysa dalaica. Next base: position 22,033,168 of record NC_079547.1, on the reverse strand, counting down.
GAAGCATCAAACTTCTCTACGGCCGATGAAGATAACAGCTAACAGCTGTCATCCATTAAAGCAGGTGTCATATGGCGTGCCATAAGCACATCAACGTCATTCCAAGTCATTCGCATCTTGTCGATGAAACATTTATGACAGTTCGCTGAAAAAAATAAAAACAGCACTCATATAACACTATTTTGGAAGTCTCATTTGAATTTTCAGTATAATAGCTAGCAAGTGTCATACTTTAACCAAAATACTTCTAGGGTCTATAAGGAGCCTAAATGACAAGGTGATCTTACAAAGAACCGGATCAGGCATCTTAAACAACATACATCACTGCCACACACAAAATGCATGTAGATTACAAGTTATGATCGCATTCGATTTAATCAGTAATCTAAGTCTGTTTGCTCCACATATTGCCTGCTAAAGCAATGTTACAAAAAATAATTAAAGAGCATATCTATCTTCTGCAGAAACTTTTCATCTCTGCCAAAATCAATATTCGTGGCATACGCAAAATATAAAAGAGGTAAATATTAACAAGTTCTTTTCTGGATGTGCCGGGGCAATACAGTGAGAAAAATATCTTCATGTCAGCTATGAGGCAACAATCCAAAGCGAGTATAAAATGTAGCCTACTCACTGCATGACTCACGAGGTAGAACAGAATGGTCCGAGACGACTGGTTTGAATAGAACTAGACAGAAAGGCTGGCACAAGAAAAGGACCATCATCCTCCCCAGCTGCCATTATCATTTTTCTCATTAGGAGCTCCACCCGGATCCTTATCGTCAACCCGCTCCAATAAAGAAACATGTGTCTGGCTGGACAATGAAATCAAGACTAGTAATCCAGATTATATTCTCACAGTTGTTTACGGTTCGCTTCATCCAAACTGAAGTGAACAACTACAAATGAAACATGTTTAAATCCCCTCGCAAGCCACCATTGCTTCGGTGATGATGACTGATGCTATTAATAATATAATTTAGTGAAGCAGAATGCGGCCAGAGAGATGAAGATATAATCTATATAATGTAGTAAAATCCGATATTGTAATCTTAAAAGATTACGATCTGAGAACAGAATCTGTAGTTAACGGGATCGTCACAGCGAGATTATTTTTGATGGGATGTTGATATTGAAACCTGTTTTTTCTCCAATTTCAATTTCCAGCAAGCAACATTGTTGAAAACTGTAAGGAGCATGAATTGGTAAAAGAATGGAGATGTATTTGTCTTTCCAATCTGATTGTCTATTATAATGTAAAAACTGGGTCACAGAGCTGGCTATAGCTCATCTTTATTTTACAGCTACTGTAAAAATATCACATCTTCACTGCTGGGTCATCACTATTTTGTGCGATTTTATTGCATTTTTTTTTTTTGATGTTTTTATGGTGTCCTATACATTACAATATTTACATTTAGCTATAATGTTAAAGCATACCGATGATTTTATGCATACTTTTACATAAAAGCCACTTCTTATAGGTCACTCTCATGAACAAAGAGATGGGATGTGGGGGGGTTAACACATCCTGGCACCAGACCGAAAAAAGGACCATTACCATCATAGAAATATACACACTATCTATCTCTTTCTGCAAAACCAACTAAAAGATGAAGGTTTTGAGTAAGATAAACACATCTATATATATAAACATCTATATTTACATTAATGATACTGTATATATTACTTTCTAAATCTACCTACTGTCAATATAAAGAAATGTTTCATGTTTAAATAATGTAAAACTATTTAAAATGGCAAGATCTCGAGCGACTAACCCACTGCCAGAACAAAGCTAAATCCAGAACTGTTCTGAGCTTTGCCTCTCTACTCAAAAGCATCCCAGCCTATCACATCAATAATGGAGGAACCTATATTTGGCACACAAAAGCAGCATCTCTACGTCAAGACAAAAGCCTTATGTGGCTATAAATATAACCTATATAGAGATGGGATGTATAATTAATCACATTTATTTGAAGATCTTTGACAAAAATGATTTTGGTGGCACATCTGAACTGAAGCTCTTTGTCCTGTTTGTGTGTCTTAAACATCCAACACCATATACGATGGCATTGTAAAGACATGTTGCCTACAACAGAGACAAAAGATATGTAGGGTATAATATGGAGATGCATGTGAAGTGAGTGGCGCAATGAAATTATCCAATTACTGGCAACCTGATAATGGCTTCAGTGTGCCATGTTTCCTGGAAGAGCTCACATCAAACACTTAATGTCTGTCTGGAGCCCAATGTTAGGCAAAATGGAGCAGAGAAAGAATAACAATTCGTCGGATGACATGTGGATGGTTGGGTTGCATTGTTGTTGTTGCAGCTGCAGTCCTACACCTGAACTACATTTTTTATAAACATAATAAAATATATAATTGAATGCAACCTTATATATAATATTTCTTCATATACATTTGTTTCATGAATATTATTACAGTTGTATTATATCGCAAATGTGTTTACTGGCTACTATTTATATATATCCGTTATAAAAAAGCATATCCGTTTATATGGTGAATTAATATAGTCATCTAGTAATCATTATTAAACACTTGACCCACATCTGATGCATTTTAATGTATTCTAACAAGCAACATCTACCCAAAACATGCGCGTAAAGATGAACCTGCGCTATAACGTGTCCATACATTGACGCTGAATGAAACACTGTTTTAAGCGCTGCCAGCAGAGCAGAGCACGGTGGGCATCTCATCTCCACCTACCTCAACAATAAACGTTCTCTCTTCTTCACACACAGACACGACCCAGAAGAGGATGTGGAAATAGCATGTTTTCCAACAGAACCCAGGGAGCCCCGTCTTTCTCCTCCTGGCTCCCACCCCCGCCATGACCGTCCCCAAATTCCCCCCACTGTCCGCCGTTGATTTCCAGGCTTGTGTCTTTATAATATCAGCAAAGAATATTCCTGAATACGGTACTCTCCAAAGTCTAGCCTTAAATACGCATTGCCATCTTTGCGCTTCGTTAGGATGATGCTGCGCTTCTGATGCTCTCGAGCGAATGCCGCACCTCGCATCCCCGCGCGCTCGCACTGTCTCGTTTGGAGCTATGGAGAGAGAGAGAGAATCGGCTCGTTTGAAGGAATTCGACTCAATGCATCGTTCAGAACGAGGCTGTTCGTTTAGCCGGGTGTTGCTTGTGCTCCAATGTGATAAATAAACCAGACAATTCAAAAAGAATTACGCGATTCGCAACGTCAGATTCATTAAAAGGATTCAACGAGTCGTTTGCGTTTTACTCGAAAATTAGCCACGGCTTTACTACAAAAATACTGTGGTATTTGAGAGAAAAAACATAGTAACTACACATGTACTTTATTGTTTCGCTATTAGTTTGTTTAACCATAGCTATGGCAATCAGTGTTGGGTAAGTTACTCTGAAAAAGTAATTAATTACTAGTTACTCATTACATATTCAATAGTGTAATTAGATTACTGTCCACATTACTGTCCAAAAAGTATTTAGTTACTCATTACTAATTACGTTCTATATCCTGCATCAACCTTGATTAGTTAAGTGATTCAAGAATAGACATGAAACGGCTTATTGAATTCATTTAAATAATATTATTAACGGACCAAAGTATTACAAATGTGAGAATTATACATTAAAGCACAGAATTTTGAAGTCAATTACGCTATTGCACACGCATATATTTAACCATGTATTTAGTTTAATTACATCAAAAGTAACTGTATTTAAATGACAGAAAACATATGAGTAATCCCTTACTTTACTTTTTCAAGGGAAAAGTAATTAAATTACAGTAACTAATTACTTAGTAACTAGTTACACCCAACACTGATGGCAATATACTGTTTAATCAAAACCAGGGAAATGGTCATTAGACAAAACCTGCTAAGTAGGCCATCCTTTATTTTTTTAGGTTTATATTACAATATTGTCAAAACTTACACAATTATGCCATTAAAAAAAGACTCAATTTATCGTTGGTTTTTGGAGATTTACCACAAACATTGGCCTACTGTAGGCTGTATTTATGTGTTTATGAATGTTTATGTTTAAATTTGAAACCTGCACATAGGCCTATCAAATGTGACCCTGGATCACAAAACCAGTCTTAAGTAGCACGGGAACATTTTTAGTAAAAGACAAAAACACATTGTGTGGGTCAAAATTATCGATTTTTCTGTTATGCCAAAAAAAATTGCACTCTCAGATTCCTGAGTTTTAAACGGTTGTATCTCAACCAGATATTGTCATATTCTAACAACTCACACATCAATAGAAAGCTTATATATTCAAAAATCTCAATTTAATAAAATTGACCCATTAAACTGGTTTTGTTGTCCAGGGTCACAAATGTTAAGGTAATGTGCCCCTTAGCCAGAACGGAAAGCTGTCTGTGACTATGAAACAATTATTTAGGTTTACCTAAGAATGCACACGTAAGGAATAAAATAATTGTGCATTTATTCATTTTAATATCCAAGAAGGGCTATGTTTTATATGATTACTATTGCTTTAAACATTATGCTTCAAAAAACATTGGCCCTGAAATGACTATCCATCTAAAATGATGCCGGCTTGGGCGGAGCATACCGTCAGTCTACTTCATTTCAAATTGCAATGGCTGTTTTTATACATCCAATCAATCCGATGTGAAAAACGCAAGCGACGCCCCCTAATTTTCTCCCTTGAAATTCGGTTTCACTCGGAAATGCGTCAGAATACGGAAGTAAAAACGATGGCGACTTACGATTCATGGGGACTTTACTGTAAATTTTTCCAAATGGCACTGAATTTGATTTCCATAAACCATGATTTCCATAAACAATGATGTGAGTATACAAATGAGAAAGTGAATCATATTTGATTACCTTTATAACGGTGTAGGTAATCAGGGACAACAACATATTTTATGGCAGAGGAAAGGTCTCCTGCGGCGATAAATCGGAAGTCAGAGAGACTGACCGTGTGCCAGAGTGCACCACCTGGCCACGAGGCAACAAATCTGGGTCACAATGTGCAGAGCCTACACAAACCCTGGAGATGCTCAGATCTGTGAACAATGGGATGGAGGCCAGAGCATCCAAAGATGAGCGGCAGGGGAGGCCTGGTTTCTAACAGCCTCTCCATCTGGAGCTGTGTTAAAGCAAACCTGGTCAGACACACTTAAAACAAGATCAAATAATATAATGCACACCTTGAACACAACAGAGATAATTATAAATGTATCAACAAATGACAAAAATACTATATGTCTTCACAGAGTGTCCATAAAACACAGTGTTACTCTGGCACTGGAGTGTGAATTTCAAACAGGCCAAAAACACGTTTCACCCACTCAGCAACTAACATCATCTGCAGTGAGGGGGAGAGAGAGAGAAAGAGAGAGAGAGAAAGAGACCTTCTCAATCTATGTCTCTCGCCCACATCTACCCTTTTTACTGTTACAGATTCAACAATTAACACTTCAATGCAGGACATGTTCTTCTTTTATAGTCAGAGTTGTGTAAACAAACGTGTATATTTCAAAAGATTAATTGTACTGATCACTGACAAGTTTTAGAATGTTCAGATTGAACAAGCTTTTTTATGCAGCTATTGCTTTCTTATATCAGACATACTGTAAACATGCTACAATATATAATGTTACATTAAAATGTATATTCAATGTAAGGCTGGAGTATTTTCTTACTTTATCATAATTCAGATTATTAAGAATACAATCTTTCTTCAAAAGCTGAAGAGTCTGATGTATAATCTAACCCCAGAGCACAAACCTACAGGATTGAATAACACTCTAAACTGTTATAACTAGGAAGCACATCTAATAAATGGTGCGTATTAATTTAGGACTTTTATTTTGGAGATCAGTTTTTTACCTAATGATGAATGGATTCTGGATTGTTAGATCACCTTTCTGTGTGTGTGTAATTTGAGAAATTGCATCAATCAACAGATTCAGGACCCCTGCTTCCGAATGCATTTCAGACATGTAGCATTGTTTGTGCGATGACGAACCTGGCCTTGGTTCAGCGGCTAAATGCATTACGTGTGTATATCGGTGAGTCATCGTAGGTCTGGGAGACATTAAACTGATTTTCTGTTCCAAAACATTTGGAGTGAAAGCTAATCAAACCCATCTTTTCTTCCTGTCCTCTCTAGGGCCTCTAAAGGTCACTGAAAGCTACATAGCCGTCCATCACAACGCATCCAAATTTTTCTATTAGGCCACAACCTCCTACATCAGTTAGAAATGCAGAGGTGAGTGCTTAGTTGTTCAAACTTAAAGTCCCAGTGAAATAAAAAATGACTATTCTTATTTTTTCATGAAATATTGCAGCGTTTGTAGAAAATAGCCTATCAATGTGGGTTGTTTTCTTATATGATTATATGTACCCTTATAATCTTCTGTTAGAATCTGAAAATGCTCTTCTCGGAGCAACCGGTAACTCCTCCCCTTCAGCCTTCAGTCTGCTACCAGTTTCATTTCAAAATCAATGCAACAGGTGTCTTTTCACATCCAATCAATTAGCATTGAAAAACGCAAGCCACGCCCACTAATTTTCTCCTTTGAAAATCCTTTTCACTTGGAAATCTGTCAGAATGCGGAAGTAAAAATGATCAAAACTTCCGGTTCACAGGGACTTTAATATATCCTCTCGTATTACCGTAGGGGTAATGAAAAGGTTTGCACATTTGCACTATGAACAACTACAATACACTTCTTTAGAAATGTGGAATATAACTACCACACCGACCTTAGCGCTTGTTTCTTGTTTTGGAGAATGCTGGTGATTACATTACAAAAGAAAAGAACATCTTTGTTATATTAGTCTGTTTCAATTCTGCAATAAATGCAAACAGAAACAATACTTTTGAATGAAATTTGGGAGAAATATCGTAGTTCACAGAATGAAACAAAAATGACCTAAACAACTATAAATGGTACATTCAGAATTTTTTTAATTTATACTGCGGCTGTATTTTAAAGCATAGACAGAAATCCAATGCCTCATAACTTCCTTTCGTCCACAAACATATAAAAAGAGATCTAGTAATTCACTTTAATTGCATTCATACAGCAAAGCATCAGTCTAAGGGATGACATACATTTGTTGCTATCCCTTTGAAAGCATTTTGCAAACTTAATTTCTCATTATCATCTTCTCAATGAAACTCCATTTTCACCACAAGGGATCTCTGCAACCCTGTAATCTCCTGAATGAGGGAAAGTTGAATGGTGGGCCATGGGCTATGATGTTTTAAGTAGCTTTACAAAAGCTAATGCTAAAATCAGAAAAGGAATTGACTGAAACATACATTGCTGTACAGTGCATTGCTACATTATTTACATTATTTTAACATAAAACAAGGAGCAAAACATTTCACTTTACCTAAAACAGGGAACATAAAATAAAGTCAAAACCATGCAGTTGTACATGCACATATTGGTAGCGATAATGACTCAGTTTAATGTTATTTTAACCTTAATAATGTCCAGTTAGCCGGATATTATCACACAGTCTAGGTTTATTTATATAATCAGTTCGATTACCGAAGATATAATCATTTTTATAGTGCATAACAATCTCTTGTACACAGAGAAGCATACTGGACTGAATGTGATCCATGGATCTGTTCATTCACTGTTTACTAAGGCAACAGTGCCACCTCTTGTAAACAACAGTAAATGACAAAAGATTTTCTAAATGTCTCTTTTATGTGTGCAGTCTCAGCTAGGATTTTAAATTTTGTATATCTGTTAATTTGTAACTTTTATTCTGTATGGTGCCTGACATACAGGGAGTATGCAGTTATATGTTAAGAATAAGCAAGTTACAGCATAACCAGTTTCAGCCCTATCTCTTCAAAGAGTTTTCATCTTTCATCACAAATTAAACAGTGACTTTGAAATATTATCTAAAGCAAACCCCAACGCCTTAACATGTCTTTGGGTACATTTCACAAAAACATATATGTAACATGAGTCATATTTGAACCCTAAGTCAACAGAAGACACATTTTTGAAAAATATTTTGTGTAAATTAGATAAAAAACCCTTAAAAGTATAGTTGACACAAAAATGAAAAAAAAAAATGTTTACACACCATCATGTCATTCTTAACCTTTTTGACTTTCTTTCTTCACAAGAACACAAAGAAAATATTTTGAGGAATTTAAGTAACCAAACAAAATGGGATCCCATTGACTTCCATCGTATGGACACAAACCACAGAGACATTTCTTTTCTATATAGATTTTACATTTATAAAAACATACTCATGGATACATTTAAGAAAAAGAAACATGAAGTGTGCATATTACTGTCCCGAATATTCCTGTGTACTCTCAACAAAGCTGTAGTTCACGACGGAACATTGATTCTCAGAAGATATGAATCATCTTGGCAGATATAAGAGCAAATAAATGAACGCTGGCATTTCGTTGTGAGACGGCACCATTTCCTCGGATTGCTGACGAGGGTGCATTTTCTCCAAAAGCCGATTAGCTCTCTGTAACAGGGACCCACTGTTCACGCCAACACGGATATTTGGCAACTATTCAGTCCACTGGCTCAACCACATACTTCCACTGAAAGCATCTTTAAATGTCAAGCCTGTCAGACAGCTTCACGTTTCTGCAAAAAGCCCTAACCATTCTGTGTCCCGGTTACTTTCGGAGGAGTCGGACGCTTTTCAAGTGCACTGACTGTGACATATTATGAGAGTGAATGTGCTCAGGAAAATAATCTGACTCACCCCTTCTTAGCTGGTTTTGATGCAACTTAAAAAAGCACCTTGAAGGTCTTTGTCAGTCAAAACTGGGAGGGGAAAACATGTTTATTACCATAGATACTGTAGTATTAAGATATTTGAAAAATTTGGACCTACCTACTCCATCATTCATTGATTTCTATGGTTGTTGTCCTACCTAGAGTCTACCAAAGGCCTGGAAACACCCTGGACAGTCCGTCAAAGAGATTAAAAACAAAGACACACACAAAAATATATATAGAGACAAAGGAACACATTAACACTCTCACATCCGCTGGAAATGTGTCCGGTTCTTGTGTCCAAATGAATTCAATGTTGAGAAACTCTTGGGTTTTCAAATAATTTCTTACAATGGGTTAGTGAACATGGCTACATGCCACATGAAACAATAACAACATTCATCTGACGTACTTGTAATGCCATTTTTGTTTTCTCATTGAAACACATTTACTTTACAACATTTCTGTGGTTAAAGGGGAGGAGGAAATCAGTAAAGGGTAAACCATTGTTGCAATAAATACACAAACAATGTTTTACATTCCATGTGGGCCTAATATAGGGAGTAGCTTTAGCAAAAGAAGCAAGCATCAAAATGCCCCTGACAACAAAACCAACATGACTTCACTCAATAAAATCTGTCAGAGACTGAAACCAGTTTAACCGCATGTAAAGAATATGCAATAGATCGTGCCGTCCTTTGAGAAGTTGAAAAGGTTTAAATGAACTACAAATGACAAATAAACTTTCGACAAATTATGACATGTGTACATTAGTTCTACAAAAGTAAAAATACTTTTAAGACAAGCAGGGGTCCACAATTAGTTGTATTATAATCATGCACGATTTGGATAAGGTCCGATTTTTTTCATTTATGGGAGTGGAGTGTACGGATGCTTTGAAATGACATAAAAAATGTATTAAAATATTTTACACAATGTTTTCATGAAGGACAATTCCTCACTAATACAACAGCTGTTTCAAGACAACGAAAGGCATGGGTTGCACACTTAGATATGTTACTGTAACACTACATGGCTTCTCTCATCTTCGTCTCTCTGACTTTGAGAATGGTTAATGATGTGGCCCGTAAGTGAAACTAGACCATGAGGGTTGAGTTACTTTCTTAGGCCCAATAACAGACAACAATGCAGGTCAGCAGTTTAAATGGAAATCCAGCTAAGCAGGCACACTTCTAACGAATTCTAGGGGACCCGCTGTGTATGTAGATAGAAGTAGCTCTTTCTAAGGTCGTAAAGACATAACACTTCATTATGTAAGGTTTTTTTTATATACTTATGATGTATATTATATTGCATTTCTGTAAATACATCCTCCTTATTTTCACGCAATAGTCCTTAAAGGGAAACTGTTTAAAGGAAAAATGCTGACATGCTTGTCAACGGAGAATTCATAGTTACGCTAAACAAGCCTTTAGCTAGAAACACCAAACACACACACACACACACAAAGAAAAATATTCAAAGTGTTTCTGCAGAAATCAAACAATTCTGTAGAATTGAACACCTATAATTTATGCTTCAAACCATCTGCGTCATAGAAGTACATGAAACTAAATATAAGGATTTATGGTATTGTTGTCATATTACAGCTTAACTATCCTAGAATCTACACCAACGGACAATAATGACTTGTTTTATCCAAGCTTGTTGGCTGGGGTTTACATTTTTAAAATGCGAGCCCTTTAAATTCTAATGGATTATGAATACGTGGCAAGTTTTATCATTCATCAGCTAGAACAAAAAAAATGCTTCAAATTGTTAGAAAAAGAGACAAATAAAGTTTATTGGTTTATGGTTGTCATTTGTTCGTAACACTGTTAGAAAAGTTATGAAAGTCACACATAACAGATGTAAAAAAGTAAGTTTATACATTATATCCACAAAATCTAAAACACCCCCAAATAGTCATGATAACAGATCAAATTTTTCGTTTTGATGATTTTTGCCAATATAAACATTCATGAATAAAAAAAACCTTTTTTAAGATATTGACTGAAAAAATAAGGACAAACACAAACTACTGCAGGCACTGGCTGACTAACTGATAGTAAACCAGTAGTGTCTATAAGACGCCATGGGCAGGTTCAAGGCCTCAGCGAAACGTTTTTGCGCAGGTATTCAGCAGGTGTTTGCCTTTAATGTCTTGCACAACAAAGGTGAGTAAAAGGTGTACTCAATTTCATATAGTCACACTCATACATTCTATTCTATGCTATGAAAGTTACAAACTAATATTAGATTGGGACATTTTCAACAGGGTTTTACAATTTTACTCTTCATTTCTCTGTCAGCATTTAATGACAGAAGCAGACAACCGCACTCATTTCAAGTTCAAGTATTCACAGTATCCCCTTTGTCAGACAAAAAGCATTTAGAGTAAGAATGTGCTAGCCAAGTAATCTAACTGGTTTGGAGTCAAAACCAACTCCAAGGCAAGAACGCCATCATGTCCAACATGTAATGCTAGTTAATATTTAAAGGCACTAGGTGAGCACAAACACTTCTTTTCACATTTTTACAACAAGCACTTGTAAATATGTGAGAAAAGCTTATACTTCATTTGCTAAAACATAAAAATGTTTATTTGCAATTAGCTTGTATTGCATCAGAGTCTAAGCCTCGTAAAGTAATACAGTACTTACATAGAGCTGCTGATCGCAGCGTTACCCAGAATGCATTTCAGTGTCTCTTAAATGCATTTTCGTGGAATCACATTCTAGTACAAATACATGAGAATGTCTGGAAGACTACACATCTGTAACCCCCTAAATGATGCTACACTGTAAAAAAATGTAATTTTACATTTCACTGATTTTTTTACAGATATTTCGCACGTTTTTGAAATACGGTAAAGAACAGTAAAATAACAAAAAAGACTGCATTTTCACCGTAAAAACAAGCCTTTTAGTTATTTTACTGTCTTTTTCTGGTGCCCCAGCTGCCAGATTCCGTTTTTTACAGTGAAGGGTAATACTTAATGGCAGAGACATTGACTACATCTTGGAGATCAACAGCATCTGCTTTGCTGGCGAATGTAAGGAATAGAAAAACCTTGGACAAAACTGCCCGTTCTGTATATAGTTTTATATACAGCACAAAAACACTACTAGTAGTACCTTGTACTAATGCTGCCTTTGAATTTTATAAGATGAGCAAAGACTTTCTGCGTCTTTCCAGAACTCAAGGCAGCATTTATACTTGTACTTTGTAATTGTTATGAAAAATACAAAATGCACAAAAACCCCACACGTTTCACCTTCCATCCAATTTCTGTCTTTACACCTAATATTTACAAAAGTTCAAGAATAAAAATCGACCGAACAGGCCCAGAAAATGTACCACGGTGTTACGGAGGAACGTTGTTCTTTAGCTCAAATCGACTATATACCTGTTTGGATTTCATCTTGTTGTATTGGTTGACCAGGTCCAATTTGCTGTGACCTAACGTCATGCGTTTCTCATCCTGTCGATTTATCCTTTTTTCTGATCCCAATGGCATGGGTCCTGGCGGGGGAGGACCTTGTTTGCTCTCTGGCTCGTTCTGAGAAAGATCCGGGCCGCCAAATGGCGATGTATAAGGGGGGGTCCTCATGTAGACGTAGGGATCCTTCTCCTTGGCGGAAGGCACAAATAATTCAGTGAACTTTGTAAAAAGCGGGGTGGTGGAATTTCGATGTTTAGCAGAGACTTTGCTGTCGGCAGCAGGTGGTGATTGAGGTTTCTGAGTGCTGTAAAGACCTAAAGCCTGAAATTTGGATGTTTGTCCTGCAATGTTTGAGCGGATATAATCCGGTGTTCCTCCTTTGGACCATTCTGCACCGGCAGACTGACCTAGCCCGGAGGTGGAACGTTCCCCTGTCTGGATACCATTGGAACCTCTAGCACCTTGGGTCCCTTGAGGAGTTTGATGACCTCCTTTTGTGCTCCCTTTCCTTTCCTGTGTCTTTTGCGAGCTTTCTTGGTTCTTCTTATCGTGCTTGACTTTGTAAACAGATTTAATGCCTGGAGGAGCAGCTTTGACGCTTGAAACGCTGCTGCTGGATTGGCTACTGGAGTTCTCGGAATTCACGCGCTCCTTGTTGCTGAAGTCTGGAATCATGTCCAGTCCCATGTGCGATGCCATCATCTTGAAAGAGTAATTAGGAAGCCCCTCCTCGTCAGGATTGTAAAAACTTTCTATTATTTGGGAGTCTGCGTACATGCAGCGGAATTCCCGATCGAAGCAGTCGGTGATGTGACCGGAGAAATGCATTAGCATGTTGCTATGCACCTGAGCAGAAAGCCACGTGAAACTAGAGGAAAAGAGAAAATGAATTCAAAATCTAGTTTTATTTAATTTTGATCAAATCTTTCATAAAGCTGCTATTTGCAACTTGTGCCTCTCTATCGCCATCTCTGTTAGAAAAATGACAATACATATCATAACATGTTAAAAACACTGACATTTAAAAACGTATTATTACAAATTATAAATCATTATTATAAATGTATTCCTTTGTGGGCTAGGGTGAAATAAGACGACAACACAATATCACGTGAATTCATACTATTTTAAAGGGTTCCTAATTTACGTGATTTTATTTGTGCGTTTTCGTACTATTTGCTTTCAAGCCAGTGATGTTAGTTTTTAGGGGTGGGGTTAGGGGAGGAGCTTCAGTTTTGTTTTGTTCTAATAATCGTATGTTTTTGTACCACTCACATCATACGAATTCATACGAATTAGCCACTTTGTAGTTCAGGTTAGTTTGAAACCTTAACTATTTATGTGCTGTAGCCTACTTGCTTAACAATTGTTTAAACTTAAAAAAAGCCATTGTAGAGTGTAGCTTTCAACACCCATCAAATTCATCAAATGCAACAATTAACACAAGAATTGCTTGAGCTACAATGTATTTATTATAAACAAGCTTGTATTTTACAGTCCTCTATAGTTTTATTGACATATCAGTTGTCCTATGTTAACAGTGTTAAAGTACTTTCACGCTAATCATCTGTTTATGGCATAACTCATATACTTTACATTATACTGAAATAAACCAGCATGTGATATGTGGTCTGTGTCATTGGTTCAAAGACTAAACCAATTTCTCTCAGATAAAAGCCTCAATCTCTGAAATCTTATTTGGTTAAATAAATTGAAAAGGTTAGTTTCACAAAACGATGTTTGCAAGTATTTCTCTTTGAACTGTGTGCATGTCGAGTCAAACGAAACACCCTGTTGGCTATTATGTGGGCAAAGCTTTTAACACTTGACTGTAGACCTCACCCGCTATCCACACTCAAGTGTGTGCTTACACAATAGTTTTGCACAAAACGCTATAAATCTTGCTAGCCGTGAAGTTAGAAAACAATTTCTTCACAAACTCATTCCTCTCCTAGTAATTCCAACCCATAGTTACAGAGGATCAGATTAATCTAACTTCAATACGTAGCATAATCCATACAAAGCTAAAATAGCTTGTCTGTGTGTTAACCCTCAAACATGGCATAGGTATACAGTATGTGAATAAGTAATGCATTGCATTTACCCAAAAGCTGTTGGGTATTAGCGTGGGCTAATGCTAAGGATTGATCCACATAATTAACACCTAATTAAGTATTGACTTTAAAATTTGTTGGTAAAATAAAAAAACTAGCTGCTGAGGCTTGAAGCTGCTGGCTACTACAAAGCTGGTGCTAATGCTAATTCCAAGGTTGGCCCACTGTGCCAGATTTCTGCAGAATCATCATGTTTTTATTGTTAAGCTGCTAAAGTCTCCAGTTGTCTGCGCGGGGGCATGGGGTGAAGCTTATGGGCTCAACGCACCCCATGCAGCAAACGCTGCCAAAGCGTTGCCATGCGCTAAAATGTTTTACATAATACTGAGTGGTGTTTGAAACAAGACCAGCCAGGACTGCTGGGTATGTGAGCGTGAATAATTCAAAAGCACATCTGAAATTCCTCCTGTGAGAACTTCAGCGTTGCTTTTGCCGTCAGAAATCGTGCTGCAACACGCTGTAACGTCCGTAAAAGCAATTTTCAAACTGCTAACGGCTGAAGGTGCAACTCGTAAAAAACTGTACGATTTTTTGCTTTGAAACAATGATTGTTTGGGATTAGTCACCATTGTCATTAAAAGAAAATCTAATAACAGAAAAGAGTCTGACAAAGATAACATCACTTTCATTTATGATTTTACAGCGGTGACGGCAACTACTCAAATAGATTTTTTTTTAGTTTTATTTGTTAAGAGGCTTTCAGAGCACTCATTGTTTCAAAGCAGATTAACAGGAATTAGAGCGTAAATGATTTTTGGTTTTCAAACAAAATAATCCAGGAATAAAGACAAGAATTAGAAATATTACCTATAAGATCCAGCAATGACCTCCTCGCAGTCAATGATCATGAATTTCTCTTGAACTTGACCAGCAAACTTCTTTCCACCCTTGGTACAATACGTGTCCCCGCATACACTTCTGATCCTTATATTCTGGAAGACAATAGTCAGTACATCAATACAGAACATTGAAGTACAAGTTATGAATAATATTACTAGTGCATTACACTGCAAAGAAGAGGATGCCATCACAACAGGAATACCAGAGAAATAATAGAAACAAACAAAAAACATATTTTTGTTTTGACAAGGCAACATAATAAAAACAAAACATGAATGGGGAAAGGTGAGTTTATTCAACTGCAGCATTTATTCTGAATGACCTGGTTAATGACGTAAGTCTTATGTTATGCTTTTCACTGATTCGTACGTACCGAAAGTCAGGACATATTAAATACTTGTTAAATACATGTGACTTTCAGTGCTTGACTTACACTTAGGTGGGAATTCTGGATGTCTAGTTCTGTGCACATGTTCAAGAAATGACAGAGATTCTTCTCATCCAGCAGAATATAAACTGGAACTTTTCGCTTGTTGGAAGCTTCCATTAAATCACAGAACAAATCCACGTCTGTGAAAATATCCATGACTACAGCAATAACCTGTTTTGTATAGAGAAGTTGTTAGGATGTGCATTACATCAAATCTTTAAATACAATTCACTTTAAGTTTAAGTGGTTTTGTATTCAATTGATCAAGAAAATCAAATATTAGCAAAAAAAAGAGTTTCTTATATTGTTTAGAGCAACACGTTATTGCCATTATTGTTCTCAATATATAAAAAGCCCTAAAAAGTTTTGGCAACCTTTAAAATGTAGCAATTTTATCTAGCATGCTTTATTAATATGAATACTTTTTTTTTTTTGAGTAGCCAAACTGGTGTCGGTGATTCCGACAACTGAAGTGTCCAAATTTGGCAAAAATTATTTCCTGCGCAAAACATATGCGTATGCAGTCTTATATGTTTCAATCGTACATGTGGCATAAAGAAGGTTAGGCTTAAAATGCACTTGAAAACAAACAGTTTGTTTACTCGTGACGTCACAGGAAAGTACAGGCCAAACGACAACAAGTAAAAAGAACACAAGGTAACCACAGAAGTGACTTTTTACTGAAGCCATATTTTGGGAAGCATAAGAAAGCGCAACAGCTGCTAAATGTCAAAACACAACCTGTGTTTATGCGCTTTAACTCAATCGTTCTCACCTTCTTCGCTTGACTGATGAGAGATCGGATCAGATCTTTCATATTTTGGGTCTTGTCCCTCTGAAAGTATATCTTCGCCTCTGTAGGGCCGTATCTGTTGGACATCTCTGGCCAGCCCAACTCCAACAGCGGAGGTTCCTCGTCGGACATCATGGGAAAATAAGTCCCCGATGTGAGCTCCGACACCGTATCCCCGTACTCCGCTTCCAATCCGTTCGTCCCGCTGTCGGGGCTGCCTGTCTTGGCCACATTTTCGGTGATATAGCGTATTTCGGGGGCCGAGAGGAAGCTCACCTCTCGTTCCTCCTGTAACACTTTCCTGTACTCCTTTTCTCCGTGTTCCAAGAGCGCGTCCGTGGCGAGCCGTGCGGTTTCATTATGGCTCAGCTCAAGCGTCGAGCCGTGTCTCCAGGGGGTCTTCACGTCCTCGAGCCTTGCGGCGAGTTTCCCTTTGCGCGTCGCGTTCTGTATCGGTCGCAAAGCGTCTGAACTGATCATTTCCGCAACAAGTGTTTCTCCAAACGATCAAGATTGTTCAAAAAGCTCAAGTTGCGGTATTCCAAAGGGTCTCAGCTGACCTTGTTTCATGTCATCGTGGTAAGAAAACACAATTCCTGGGGGCTTCTGCTCCTATTGTCACGCGCTGCTGAGAAACTCAATGCTGCTCTCCCCCACCTGTGCGCTTACCTGCCCTGTGATCACCAGTTGCACCGCCTCCCTCTTACGTCATGTGGAAGGAACACAGGACCTGCTGTCCCTCCGAGGAAGCTACGTGTCCGAATGCGCAATAGACAACTTTGCGCGCGCGCCGGTGCGCCACTTGCACTGTGGGGGGACATAATAAATTAGTTAGACACAACTGCGGATTGGTATTAATGTTTATTACAGGGCTAGTTGGAATGCTTAATTCTGATTGGTCAGTCGTGAAATATGCAGGGAGGTTAATCCCAGATAACAACCTCCAAAAACTAATAACGCAAGGTAACCCGGATGAGGCAAATCATTTGACAAGTTAAATATAAATATATCTTTTAGTAACATATATGACATTATATTTACAAATGATTAAACCGAATGGCCTGTTCGTGACATTTGAACATTGTTTCTTACCTTAAAACAGAAAGTAAACAGTGGAAGGTCTGCATTCGGTTAAAGTGAGCTAATAAAAAAGTTCAAATTTGCATTTCATGTCCATTTTATTAATAGGCCTTTGTTGTAAATAGGCGTGTAATAAGCGGGATTATGTACAAACAGCCGGCTGTAATTGCAAAAAAGACCATTTCAGTGTATGATACAAGATTCAGCATCATTGAAGTGAAAGTGACCTATTTGTCAGGTATGGTGACCCATACCCGATATGTGACCTCTGTGTTTTACACATCCAGAGAGTAGTAAACACAGGCACGGCAAGTCATGAACACACGTACACCCGGGGCACTGGGCAGCTATCTCTGTAGCGCCGGGGTAGCAAGTAGGTGTAAGGTGCCTTGCTCAAGGGCACCTCAGTCGTTACCAGCCAGCCCTGAGAATCGAACAGGCAACCTTCTAGTCACAAGTCCGACTCTCTAACCATTAGGCCACGACTGCCCCGTAAATGTCGGGTCCTGTCCGGTCATGTCGGGTCATGTCGGGTCCTGATCACACTGTTGGGGATTTTTCTGTGATAACAACCGGCTGCCTGTACATTATCCTTTACATACACACACCATATTTTGTGTAACTATATACTGTAGATAACAGCACTGATACTGAAATCTTGGCACAAGAACTTTATGCAATATCATAGGGTAAATGACACGAAACCTGTCAAAAACATGTTCAACTTACATTTATTCCCCAAATTTGGAATAACGAAAATTAAACCTGTTTAAAGACCATCAAGACATTTTGCATTGTGCCATTTGTCAAGTGTGCAGAAGCCTGAAACTGTTAAAGATCATTTTTGCTTTTGTTTCAATAACATCTCGGTCAAACTATTCCCAATAAAAAGACTTAGAAATATGGCAGTAATAATAAATAGATTTTATTAAGATTAATATTAAATAAAAAATGTTATATTATATGAAATATTAAACAGATAATATTAAATAGTTGAATATGCTTGATAATATTCTTGAACACTTTATTATCTATAATTTCTTCTACATATCTAAAACTTGGTTCAAAATTTTTACATGGGCAGAATGACCTGATTAAGACAAAACTGGCATTGTGTGAAGTTGCTGTTATGATGGTTGTCTTTGAGAAGCACGAAGGCCTTATTTGAATGTTAAATTCAGTGCCAGGGATGTGACATGTAAGGTTGATTTACATAATTTATTTCTGATGATCACAGAGCCAAAAAAAAGATAAAGCAGACATACTTGTTTGGCAGGTCTTGCAGTCTTCTAGCTAGCTGTTTAAGCAAATGTTCCATTTTAGATGCATGTCATCATGGAGCAAACACTCATCTTCAACAAACACTGGAAAACTTATGAATAAGCACCAAAGATCACATTTTTGTATTAGCTTTAGTGTACATGCTTTCCCAGCGCTCCTCAAGAGTCAATGGTTGTTTAGTTGTTGTGTTCTCCTCCGTCTGTCGTCCTGTGGTGGGATATTTTCAGGTCTTCCTGTCTTTCTCTGTGGAAAGGTAGCCACCACCCTGAAGCAAGGCCGGCTGAATCTTTCCATCACATGTGTCTCACAAAAGGAAAACAACTGCAAATGCAACCGTTTCCTTAAGTTCAATCTCAATTCAAGCTGTTGGATAAAAAGTACTCACACTTTTATACAGTAACTTCCACATCTTTACTGGCTATAAAAATACAACACAGCTGCTGGACAGACGTCAAAACCTTCTGTTCAGTACATTAAATGTACAGTATAAAACATACAAACATATCTATGTACATGTCTAGTGGACTTAAATATTATCCGTTTCCGTCATCATATCTTGCAGATGTCTAATATACCCAGTGTGGACGCAGATGGTTTGAGAAAACCCATGCGTCATGTAAAACTCTGAATAATTGTTTTATTATAGTGATGAATAAAGATAATGAGTGACAATACACAACACTATGTGCCCATGCTTTGATAATGAAGGGCAAAATTAGAATTTTACTTCATGAATAAAACAACTCCCCAAATTGTTCGGGGAGACAAATGTTGTCCTTTTGTGCTGCTAAACAGCCTGGAGGCTACACAATACACCACTGGCAGATTAACAGTCGCTCTTTGGTTGTTTTTAATGTCTTCAGGGACTCTTAAAGGTCCTATGTTTGGAACTGGTTGAAATGATGCAATAGGGTAACACTGGGATACTGGTTTCTAGAACAATGGTACTGAAATCCTAAAGATAAACAGAAACCTCTAGTTCCTCTTTCTTGCGTATTTCCTGGAAATATGAGGTTCTGTATAGACATAAGGGCTTTTAGTTTACATCAGAGAGATGTGATCTGTGTTTGATGGTAGGTCACATTCTCATTCAAAAGGACATTTTATTGGAGAAAACTATGAACTTCACAATTAATGTACTTATAGGCCTATTTTCTTTTTTAGGAGTGTTCTTGTACATATATCATCTTAAAGCTAACACGCCAACAACAGCACAAGGTAGCGTTCTAACCGGTAAATGTACCTTTCAAACACACTCATCATTCCACCGACGGAAAACGCAAAAAGAGAAGTCAACATCACGCAGCAAATTAAACGTTACATAAGTGGTTCAACATCAGCATTAATGCTGAATTGCTCGACAGCCTTATTTGTTTTCAGTCGTATGTGGATACAACTTGAGTTAACTATCTGCTTCAACATGACTGTATCATTAATGCAGCCTACGAACTCCAAATCGCCGGGGATTATACAGTGTAACATTAATTTCACCACATCGTCAGAACCGACAAAGCTGGTTTGTCCTGATGTGCATGTCTGTTTCGCATGAAAAAAGGTTCTGCTTTCGATCAATTTTCCTATTGAAACAGCTCAAGAGTTTATATTACATTCCACAGCAGTCTGTTGCAAAGTATTGTGTGAGTGAACACAATATGATCCATTATAGACTTATGTGGTTTTTATACAAGACATAATCTACAGTGCATCAAAAACATTTCACACTGTGACATTGTAAAAACATTGTGTTTAGAAAGTAGAAGACAATTTGTTTATTGAGAATTTATGGGTTTGTCCGATCATGATTATAAAATCTATAATTTTATGTAATAAAATAATCTTTGTGTTATATAACACATTTACCCAGTCATAGTGGGTAACAAATGAGATCTCCTGAATTTTGATTTAATTCATCATGAATGATAATGATAGTGATCAAACATTGACACAAATGGCACTTGTCATTTCGATGTGAAAATCTGTGAGGCTGTAAAATCATGGAGCAGAAAATACCCCACAGCAAGGGCAAGTACGCTCACTTGTCTCGGCAGGATCGCGGCCTCATACCGAACTGTGAGAGCTGCACCTGGCACATTATGTTTCCTCCGAAAACTGAATCCAACTTTATTTATTTGTAGAGACACTGCAGCGGTAACAGCCAACAGAGACATACTGTTCTTTAGCAGTGTCTTTAACATAAATCTTTTTGGAATTACGAACCTGACATTTCATTGCCTCGGACCCACTAATGTTACATAGAACTTGAGATTTAAAATAGTAAAACTGTGGAGCTAAATAACATAATTTCTTAAGAATTTACAATTATGTTATTTCAAAGTCCTCATTTTTTTCCATAGCGTGCTACATGTTTTAAACCCTGTTCATGACTTAATATTAAGTACATGTTTTCATTACAAAAGGAGTTTATAAGCACGGCATAAGTTGTTTTTCAAATTAATAACAATTAGATTGAACCTTTCATCCGTTTGTGTATGTTTGAGTCATTTACTAAAAGACAACTTGTCATAAAGCATGACCGAGCCAGGCGCTCCGAGACCTTTGTTTCATTGTTGATCACTTAAACACTCACCACTTCAGGAGTAATGCGAGTCATTCGCTATAAAACAGACTCAAAGTCCTTCATGATAGCAGGCCTCACAGGAAGAGACTCTGAATGATGTCATCTCAGTAGATAACTAAAGACAAGTGTCTTGCTCAACCACTTAAAAGACCTTCATTATCAGGAAAAACATTATAACATAAATACAGGTAGGCTTTGAAAAGAGGGACAAAACTGGAACAAGTTTGTTGTACACAAAGGTGTGTATTTATCTACTGTTAATTTCACTCTTTTTGATTTTATTATTTACACTAAGTACATGTTTCCCTCTAAAAATGTCTGTAATATTACTGTGATTTTTATTGTTGAATTACAGAAAAACAACAATCAAATACTTGTTTAGTGTTATTATTGGACATCTACCGGGAATACTCATTTCTGAGTGGTCGACTGAAGTGTTACGTATTTATTTATCAAGCTATTCATTTTCATTCAGCAATTTTTGGGAACAAACTCAACATTTGAAGACTTAACATCACTCCTAAAAATAAAGGTGCTCTTCGATGCCATAGAAGAACCTTCTTTGTCTAAATGGTTCCATAAAGAACCTTTAACATCCGAAGAACCTTTCTGTTTTACCAAAGGTTGTTTGTGCCGAAAAAAGGTTCTTCAAATTGTAAGAAAGAGATCGTTCCTAAAAGAACCGTTGTACTCTCTTTGTGGAACCAAAACTGGAGAACCTTGATAACCTCTATTTTAATTTTCAATTTGTATCTATTTAATAACAGCAAGTCAAGGCAGTGAAGTTTACTTTGGGAACAGAAAAGAGGGTGGCGTTAAACGGTTTTTGTAACAACTTCAATTAAAAACTGCAGCAGCCAATCAGATTTCAGTCATATGTAGGCCACTTCAAGACTCCAGGACGTCCAGAGATCTCTACACTGTTTAAGAAGGGTGTAACTTAAGCATCAATCAACAGGTACAGACTTCTATGGGAGAAGCTTCATAAAAGCATAAATCCTCTCTTCCCACAGTATAAATACACACCTAAAGCAGATGATTCGTGCTAAATCAGGAACGCATACATGCGGTGTCTTGCTGTATTTGTTGCACCCCTAACCTGTCTTTCTAGGAATTTTAACTGAAATGCAAGAGAGAGCTTGTAACATGGATCATTCTTGCTGGGGGCACTGACATGATAATGAACTGACCGACATGTTTACGACAGTGACTAAAAGGAACAGTTCACCCAAAAATAAAAAGTCTTCATTTACTCACCCTCGAGTTTTTCCAAATCTGTATAAAGGCCTTTGTTCTGATGAACACAAAGATATTTGGAAGAATCCTTGTAACCAAACAATAATTGTTTCCTACCATGGTAGTCAAGCATTCCAAAACATGCTGGGTTATTCTTTCCAAAGGATGGGTTTGTCCCTTTTAGTCCCAACGTTAGGTTGAGACAACCCGGAATTTTTTAGAGAGAAGAGTTATTGAATGATTCTTTGCAAAACAAATCAGTTTAAACGGGTTCAAACAGGACCAAAGAATCTATTGTCTTTATGCAGACGCATTAATCCAAAACCACAGATTAAAGTCCCAAATTCATCTTGATGCTTCAACGGTGCATGGGACTAAATGATAACTGTAAACCATGATCTTCCAGAGTAAATACAAGAATTAGATGTTCCTGTAGCCCAATTGGTAAAGCTTTGCATTGCAGAGAGAAGGTTAAGGGTTTAAATACCTGGCAACACACATCCTACTGATAATGATGCAAAAAAAAAACACCTTGAACATATAGTGTATAGTTGTATAGTGTAAGTTGCTTCGGATGCAAATGTGTACCAAATGCATATATGTAAATGAAGAATTCGAACGTTACTTCACCATATTAATATTCACGATTTAATCCACCCCAACTGTTCTTACATTAAACTTAGGCTACATTGACTCATGTGGCAGCTACGCTTTTATCCAAAGCGACTTGCTGTGCATTCAAGATATACATTTTTCATCAGTATGCGTGTGAATTTGTGCAAAATAGCCTTAATCCTATTTTAAGTTTATCATTAAAAATAAACACCATGATTTATTAACTACATTAAAAAGACTTGACAAACAACTTAATGACGAGGAAACGCTGTTTTATGACCAACTAAGCAAGGCGGCCAATCTGCATGTGTTCAGGAAAACAAACATATATCAAACCACTTCCTTACATGGAAACAAGGGGTTTTGTGCCAACAAGTTAAATAGTAAAATTGTATTGTTTAAGTCTCTTAAACTTGAGGAAGTTATGAAACTTCAAGACTGACTTCTAAGACGTGCAAGGGTATGACAACACTAAGAAAAATCTTGATAAACGGCATGCGTCTAAACTGCGATGAGCTCTACATGTCACACAACAGTAGCGTGGTTCATCAACAGTCATCAGAAATCACTAAAAGCTATTGATCTAAGATCAAGACCTGACTGAAAATTAGCATTAATCACTATTTATCAAACTCTAAAGCTGATATCAGCACAGCACACAAGACTATAGCAACAGAAAACTTCAAACCACATCATGTGAGCAGGAAGGAAGAAGAGTTCAGAGAGGATGATTAACATCCTCATGCACATAATGACCCTCTACTGACTCATCCGTTTTACGACTGCGCATACAAAAAGTCCCGTGGCATTAAAGTAGACAGAAACTTGAGTCAGTCTAGGATCAGCCTTTGAAATAAACAGAAAGTAGAAGACGACTTGCAAATTAGCTTAAAATGATCCGCACTGGCAGTTTAAAAACAAACATTGACAAACTCAAATGATTAAAACACCTTTTAGTTTAAAGGTTCAATACGTTGGTAAATAATTATAAAATGGAACTAAATGAGCTTCCTTTTATTTGGAGTTCTTATGATGTGTTTGTCATTCATTTCAAAAACGCTTTATAATGAAAGAAAACGTTCTGGCACAATTATATTTTGGACTACAAAAATGAAGTTTCAGATCATAGATTTGCAACACAGAAAGACATTTGAGTAAAATTTCCCTAAACGTTTGAAATATATACTGCATATACTGTTTAAACATTTGGTCTCAAGTTGTGGATTTGGAAAAACCCAAGTCTGTCAAGTCAACATACTGTAACAAGCGCATGATACTGAATGACACATTGACCTGTCAACACTCCTGAGGATGTGTAAACAGTGATCAGGATAAAGACGGTGTCACTCCTGGCTGATCAAATTCTGTGGAAGAGAATATAAAGCATTTTAAGAGACATATGATAGCAAAAAGAGAGTTTAAACCTATAATAAAGATTGAGTGAATCCTAAAACTAGATGCAATATCTCACACAAATCTATTTTAACGGACTGCCAGGTTGTTGGTGCTTTGGAAGTTACAAGTAACATTACATTAACATTTAAAGGACAATTTACGGTATACAATTTACATTTATAATTAGGATAATCATTTAAAAATGAATGTTAGCAGCCCCTGTTGTTTTCAAAGGAATGTGACAGAACTGACTACAACTGGCACTTTAAAAGTTGCAGTTTTAGTTTAGTTTTTTTAATATTTATTGACTAACTGAAGTACATTTGTCTCGTTCTTTGCAAAAATAAATAAAAATTGTGTAGGCTATACAGTAATGCACTTTCAATAGAAGTCTATTGGGCAAGGCATTTCAGCTGGGTTAAAACAGAAGTTGAATAATGTGCTGCTTGCATTAATTCAACAAATATTTTAAAGAAAAGAATATCTAAAACATCCTGTCGATGGAAGGACTATCGTTGCATAGCATTTATACATCTCTCTTTTAAGTTGCTTGGAAAAAAGTCTATTTTGAAAATATTACAATTGAACATTGTTACGATTTTATCACATCAGTCTCATTTTAAAATTTATAATGAGGAGGTTAAACTTTAAAAAAGAGTTGAATCCCTGTGCAATGTGTTGATCCATAGACTTAGTAGATAAAAATATAAATTTACATACTAAGAACAGAAGATGCTTTATATTCTGCAGCATCTGTATGGTAATATTTCCACTCTGTACACAAATACATTTCATCTCGTGTTGCTCCAAAAAGCAAAGCAAAGGTTGCGATGAAACGCACAAAGAGAGCCTTTTTTTGTGAGGTAAGAAAAGCTCATTCCTACAAAGCGCTTTTATTGGTTGACAACTTCGACAAAAACACAAAAAAACACTTTCGCACACTCGAACACATTGAGAGCAAAATAAAAACAACCGTCTGCACCAAAACCTTGAGAAGTACTGTACAGTGAAAGGGTCAGCGATCCTGTGATAAATACAAACAGTGTAGCAGTAAGGGAAGACATAAATACAAGAATATTTTAGAGATATAGAGAAGGAGTCCTTAATACTCTCAATGCACATGTAAAAAAGTGTGCACGTGTGTGTTTGTGTGTGCACGTATGTATGTTTTCCCAACGCTGTAATGCCGTGGGAAGTTAACTAACTCACAGGGAAAAACTGGAAAGGTAAGAGAGACACCTATAGAGGGAAAGGGGGTGTTGCTAATCAGGTGAGTGCCGCTTCCTGATTGGTAGATGGTGTCCTGATGGGCAGCTGTAGTATTCTAGTTTCTTTGAGATGACTTTCAAAGGCCAGTATCGTTGTAAGTCGGGGAGGCAACTTTAAGGATGCTCTGTGCATTTTCCTCCACTAGTGGGCGCCATTTGACTTCTCCTGTTAAAAGAAGGTCCTCGCACTCAAGGGCATCAATGAACTGCATCTGTAGAGACAAGAATATTTTATTTGTGATTAAGAAAATCCTTTTTCGGTTCCTATTTTGACAACTTACCCGACACAAGAGTCATGAACTATATGATCTCAGGCTGTAATTGTAAAATGTACGATAACTTCAGTTTGACCAAAACTGTATATGCCTATGCACTTTTTTGTTTATATAATGTATTAGTAATTTTAGAATGTACAAGTTGTTCAGTAATTTACATTCATTTTGATTAAGTGTTAGCCCCTGTCAACCCTTGAATGCATCGCGTGCACAAAGTCGAAGGGGGGCAGACTGAATCCATCTTCGTTTTTATAACAGTGCTATAAAAACTGAGAACTCTACAAATTCACATCTAGTGTTTTAAACAATGAAAACTAATTAAAATGAAGATACAGTAAAGAAAAGAGTCTTGAGAACTAAATACAGACTAATGAAGAGTCTTTCTCACTATGAAACATGAGTTGATAAATGGTTAGAAAACAGATGGTTGGCTGCATTCAGAAGTTTCATACTACCACTCGCTCCTACATTGTATACTTGTTTAGTATGCAGTATGTAACTAGATGCACGATTTCCGTAAATGTTTGTTTTCTGCATTTGCCAGCCCAAGATGCCGTTTCCCACAATGCAATGCGTTTGCCATCCTTCTACAACAGGGTTTCTTAACCAGGGGGCGGAGGCCCACTCGGGGGTCTCCACAAACTTTCAGGAGGGGCTCAAGATGACTTTAAATGTTTAAAAAAAGTAACTAGCTAAACCAACTTTTACATTTATGGCAAAAACTTTGAGATGCATTAGTCCACCGAAACTTACCTATACCAACCTAAAATAGTTAACAAGACTTTACTTAAGACTTTTAAAATAAAGATAAATATTAAATTTGGATAAAAGACACAAAATACATCACCAGCAGCCTCTGTCCTATCACAAGCTTACATCAAAAAACCTAAAAAGGATTTGTTATTTTATTTCACATTTTTGTATCAGAATTTGTATCACAGAAGACTATAAAACGACTATAAAATGGCAGTTTACGACTTCATGCCATGGTATAGTTTTCTCATGATGATATGCCCACTACATCACCTCTTACAACAGTTCATCAAGCTTCTTTTGCGTCGCTCGTTTCCTTACATATTTGTTCAAATAGTGACGCTAAGCATGTTTCGGCTCTTATTTGACACTTGTTGCGCCCTGCCATGTCCACATCCCAACTCGTAAAAAACGTTAACTCAAACACAAACACACAGGCGATGAAGTCAGAGCTAGCGTGTGTTTGTCAAAAGTGATTAGCGTTGAATAATGATGCAGTCAAGAAACGCCACACAAACGCATACGCACATACACCGCAGCGTGTGACTTCATCAGTAGAGGCCATTGTAGCCATGGCGACGGGCCCACTCTGCACTCTGTCATCGGTCGCTGCCATGCTTGGTGATCTGCACCTGCGACTGTTTTCTTTTCTTTCTACCCTTTCTCACTCCACCTCTCCTGTTCCTCCCTCCATCCGGAGCTGAGCGGGCCCCTGATGCTCTGGGCCGACGGATGACGCTTATTTGTTGTTTTTTATTTTTTGCAGGATGCCTGGGAGGCACCGACGTTACCGCATGTAACACACCTCGCGCAAACGCTCCACTTCGTAAAAAACTCATGCCAGCACCTGTAATGAGCTCATGCACTGAGCAGTGATGGAGAATGGACATTGTGTATGTTGGGTCTGGGAAAAAGAGCAATAGTAACGTTTACCTTTGTACACACTTACTTCTGAAAGAAGGTCTAGAATCAAATCTAGAATCATGTAAATCAAGGTTCTTTCTGTCCAGGAAGACGAGAAACACTTATGCGCTCATTTGGGTGGAGAACTGAGTCTGTTGTTACTGCAGCTCAAAGTATTGACACAAAGTGGCGTGACACTGGTGGATCAACAGTTCCTGTTTGTGTTTACGCTTGTGTTGTCACGCCAGCCTGGCCGCAGGGCAAGGTGTGTACTGACAGAAACAGTCACAGATTCACGGAATTGCTTTCTTGGAATAGGAATGTTACGTAGCACAACCAGGAAAGTTTACAGAATAATTGCAGAATAAGAGAAAGACACGCCATTGTTTGTAACTGTAAGTTTTGATTGAAAAAAGAGAAAAATCACATTCCTGCATCTTATGAGGACGGTGTTCTGTACATACCCACACATGTCTATGTTTGCACAGGAGAGAGCAACTCTATATGCACACAAAATCTCGCACTAACCTGTTTGCGGACATATTCAACCATCAGTTCAAGTTGTCTGGGGTCTTCACACTGTCTGTTGAACAGGTTCCTCCAGAGCGCTGCGGCCAACACGCTATCGTCCGACAGAATCCCCTGAAATGGACAAACGTCAATCAAAACTCTTTAGACTCAAAGACTCTTTAACTTCTGATCAGTCCAGGCCTACTGAAAAACTGACTCGCATCAAAATGCCATCTGTTTTCACAGCACTGTGTAATACCTGAGGAGTGTATTTAAAGGCCTTGTCAACCGCAAGTTGCGACCGTTTTTACTTCCGTGTTTTTTTTATCAGAAATATATCATTTTACATTTTGAAATGGAACTGGCAGCAGACTGAGTGTTGAAGTTAACGGATGCTCCGCCCAAGCCGTCTAACATACGTCATCTAAAATGGATAGTCATTAGAGGACGGACGTGCATTTTCAGATTTTAACTAAAGATTATGAGGGCACACGATTTTTAAAAGGAAAATGACCCACAGTGGTAAACTATTCACATAAACGCTGCAATATTTCATGAAAAAAATAGACATTGTAATTTCAATGGGAATTCAAAGTCATCATTTACTCACACTCAAGTTGTTTAAAACCTGTATAAATTGCACTGTTCTGATGAACACAGAGAAAGATATTTGGAAGAATGCAACCAAACAGTTTTGGCAATCATTTCTTTGTTCAGAGTGTAGAAAAGCAAACAGTTCTGGAGTTCTTTTCCCAATACCATTGTAATTTTTCCTACTATGGTAGTCAATGGTGGCCTAAGAACTGTTTTCCCACAAGCATTCTTCTAAATATTTTTCTCTGTGTTCATCAGAACAAAGACATTTATACACATTAGGAACACGATGGTTAGTAAATAATGGCAGAATTTTTATATTTGGGTGAACTGTCCCTTAAGCCACTTACCTCATCATAACCAAAAATAGCAGCGTAGAACGTCTCGGTCATCGCCTTCATGCTTTCTTTTCTGTTAGCGGCATCAATCTGAAAACAAAGACATAATGTATTTAGACCAATTTTTTTTAACTAGTGAGAATGCCTCATCCCAAGTCTTTCTAATGAGCAAATATCTGGCCATCTTGGTCACATCAGAATCGGTCCAAAATGCTGTTTGGTTGCTCAGCTCAAATTGTCACTGCCAGTAAATATCCAACATGTGGAAAAAACGCACGAATCTAATCCCGGAAAACAAAAGCAGGGATGGATCTCAAGCGAAAGCCCAGCCAGTTGCTCCGATCCGCATGCCTCTAAACACGCACACGCATATCGGCCGCAGACACCAGCCCTTAGGAGATTTGGGTGGGTAGATTTTCAAAACAAAAGTGTTTATTCTTAAATCTTGTATGTCGTTTTTTCTGCATGCTCGGACGGGTCACTGTGTGTGTGTTCGTGAACGAATGGGGCAGGAAAGCACCTGTGCATAATTACACAGACCTGCACATAATCAATCTCATCTGGCCCGGTTTTAACTCAACTCTCGTCTTTTCTGTTCGCTCTTTCCCCTTTATGCTTCTCCCTCTAAGTATTTTAATGCAGTATCGAGCTAAATTTGACAGTTTTAAGTGAATAGCTAGCTAACAACAACAACACATCTGATATAAAAACAACAGAATGGTGGCACTACCACAAGGACAGGTTAAGAACGCATAGGGTGGTTTGCACTGACCCAACATTAACATCCTTGCGTGTTTTCCTCCCTCCGTCTGCCCTGATCTCTCTCATTCATCCATCTTCATCTCTTCATCCCCCCTCCCGTGTCGTGACGCAGGTCGGTTAAACCAGACGTGGATATTTAATCCCCAGCACTAATCAGGCCAAAGGACCAACACTTGCTGGAGGCAAAATCTCTGCCCTTCACTGGCAAATTAGTGTCGTATCTCACTTTACCGTCATTACTAAGGGTTAGAAAAACTCTAAGAATCACACACACTCGAGAGAAGTTCGAGGGGGGCACAATTTTAGCACAATTAGGCCAAGTAACCTAACCGTACGGAGGATTGAGCGAGTGGTGGGGGGGTCCATTTCCAGCGCAACTGGATCTCAATCCTACAAGGTGGAGCAGTAACGGACCTGTCAGCCGCGCTGATTACAGTCCATTTACGCAGGGTTTTTCACAGCTTAAAAAATAACGTTTTTAGTGGCGAGCGCAAAAGGAAATGCCTCCTCGCTTCTGACCTGTGAAAGCAGACTTCCACAACAGGTCAAAGCGTGTGTGTCTACATAGAACCTATGGGCTCGGTTACGCACCGAAAAAATAACCTGTTAATGCTCCGAGTTATTCCACTGTCACTTTATCATGGTGCTGTGACAAGAAATGTATGTGATATTGTTGCAAATCAAGCTTTCGAGTTCAACTTTTAAAAGAAGGGTTCAATGTGCCAATAAATATGTAAATAAATTGTACACGTAAGAACTTAGCATTCTTCCGAGAGCAAAAAGACGGCACAAAACATATTTTTGCTATATTGTCAGATTGAATATAGAATTGAAATTGTAATAACTTAAGGACAATCCCAATTCAATTTAATAGCCCTCCAAGGGGGAAGGGCTAAAAACATTCTCCTAAGAAATGGGACATCACTACTACACTGTCATACGTCACCATATTACATCACTGATCCTATGGAGATGCGGCAATGTTTATCACAAAAAGCGACCCTTTTCAACAAAAGCTGCTCACCACACACCCCTCCATTGGACGTCTCCCGACTGCGGTTGCAACCCGCTATTTGTGATCGCATTCCATGGATCTCTCCCTCTGTCCGGGCGGAGAATCGTAAGGCAATCGCGAAAAGACAACTTGATTGTTCGGAGGCTCAGAGCACGTTCTGCTTCCCTGATACGTGATTGCATCCTGGAGACGGCCCTGGTTACCAATTACTTTTGCGGTTGTACATGTTGCGGTTCAATCGTGCAATTAGTAATGCAAATTTAAGCAAAATTTAGTGACTTTTTATAGATGTTTCAAGTATTAAAAACAAGAAACTGAACAACATTGAATTGAACATAAACAAGATGATTCTTTGTTTAAATCTTTATTAAAGCCAATGTTGGAAAATGTCATACCCCTTCGTTTGAAGTGAGGTCCTGAAAAATCTTTGTTTGAAGGGCTATATTGCCCATCCCCATCCCCTTCACCATAACCCTACAACCAAAAGAGAATTGAGATACTGTGAAAGTGAAGGGGTAAAAATGGGATTTGTTCACCCTCTTGAGGTTTCAAACCTGTATGTTTTTCTTTCTTCTGCAGAACACAAAAAAGCGTTTTTGAAAAATGTTGGTAACCGAACAGCGCCGGTACCCACTGACTTGCATTGGTTTTGTGTCTATAAAAATGAGGTGAACAGACACCACTGTTCGGTTACCAACTTTCTTCAAAATATCATCTTTTGTGTTCTGCAGAAGAAAGAAAGACATACACGAGTTGACAAGAGGGTGAGTGAACGATGACATCATTTTAGTTCTTGAACTGAATAAGTAAAGGTGAAGTGTGTAATTTCTCAGACAATAGTGTCACAAATTACACAACAATTACAGTTTTCCTACAGGTACCTAGTAAGAAAAACAGACTTGGTTTGTACTCGTCTAGGCATATCGAGCTGAAAGTATGTTAAAATCGAAAAACATTACACACTTCACCTTTAAAACATAACTCACGTCAACACTGCATATTCAGGGTTAAGTAACTTGGTCCGCCATGAGAGGGAATGGGATAGACACTTTATTACTAAAATCAGGAGAAATATAGCATTATTTATTTAAAATGGCAAACAGAGACCTGCAAAATGTATGTTCTTCGAACGAAATCTATACAGGTGGAATGAAAACTGTACAGCTTGTTCGAGAACGCCCTTTAATTTCCAGCCATTTTTGCAATGACTTTTACCCAGCAGGTCATGTTTAACGGCCGAATGAAGTCATTTCCCTTCAAGTTCACACACAGGTGTCCTAGCAGAGTAACCACAGGTGTAGTTCATCACATTAACTATGTGTTCAAACACATTTTAAACAGCTTGTCTATTGCTTTAATAATTTAAAACACACCTTCTTTTGTGACCTTTTGCGGGAAAATTTTGCTTGTGCTGTCTCTCTTCTAAATTAATGATACCTGATTTAAACCATTTTTTTTTTAATCAAATTCAACAAGATTCAAGACTAACTAAACTCTTTGCGGATGACCTGGGTTTTGTTGCCAACTTACTCTGCAGGAGACCTCTAGAAAGCGAAGGAAACAGAAAACTGACAGACTGAGATGGAAAATGAAGTCACTTTACTACGGTGCCACTCGATGGCCAATGCCAGGTTTGAGGGGTCAAATGTCTCGGTCCCAAACACAACAGCGGCCAAAACGCCCACCGCACCCCGACTCCACTCAAATCTCATTCGAAATCACATCTCGCTGCTACAGAAACCGGGCGACCGCGCACACGTGACGGAAGCGAGTTTTTGGGCGCAGTGACAGGTTAAAAATCAAACGTCCTTTCCATTTCATGCTCTTTTAATTTCATTAAATATATGAATAACTCTGAATAGGAAAGTTTGACATGGGCATGTTTAATAGGGCACTTGCAATATGTAAATATATAAACATTTTGGGAGAACACTAAATTCGGACATGAAACCTTTCTAAGTCATTGAAGAATCAGTTCAAAAATATATATTTTATATAATTACGATATTAATGAATATGTACGTATTCATATTTTTTTATAAAACAGAGATTTTCTGAAAGCTTATTAAAGCCATTTCACATGGCATGTTTTTTTCTATTTTTTTTCACTATTGCTTGATAAACCTACTGTAAGTATCTGTAATTAAATTGTTACCTTTTCTTCGTTGCATCTCAAAATCACATCAAAATGCACAGAAGAACAGATACAATCTATCTGGAATGGACACGCTGACGTGTAACAAATAAGAAAACAGTCTACATAAATATTTTTGACCGAAAATGAATTTGACACCCCTGGCTTGTACAACAGGAGACAACTTTAATATGCTTTGGCCTTTATTATTAATGTAGCGACTGCAACTCCAATGGTAAATTGATAATAAGCTCGTAAAATCTTAGTGCCCAAACAAGCACCTGAAAAACGAGAGGATTATAATAAAAGCCTTCACGAGAAAATAGTGATTTTTGATTTATGAGCTCTGCGAGAGGGGAAAGTGACATTATGGAAAAAGTCGTGGCACAACGTGGCACAAGGCGCTGATTTCACTAAACACACATACACAAACTCAACTTTCTTATTACACGCCGAGTCAACAGTTTTTCATCCCCGTTTTAAAACGATACGCTAATATATCAACCAGCCAGATTAAATGAACTACTGAAAAATGACATTTTCAATGTAAAAAAAAAAACCAAAACCGCACAGTGCAAATTGCAACGAAACCACAAAGAGACAACTTGTGTGACAAGACTTAACGCTGTTATTGCATACTAGTCAAATCTGAAGTTTTCCTATTGAAGTCTCCCTAAACAAAGCTGTCTCTATCCTCAAGTTCGAAATACAAAAAACCTAAGAGCTGTTCTCGGATAAATAAACTGCTCTTCGACTCAAAACTGCTAATATTCTATCCGACGGTCGAACGAAATCTGTCAATGGCTGGCTCGCGTCCAGCTCTCTCAAGCGCTGGCAAAAGCCCGAAGTGACTGATTAGCCGTCACTGGTTTGATCTGGTTCGTGTTAACTAGTTCACGGGGTTATGCAATACATGACCCAGGCCGCTTTATTGGGCCAGGGCGCTATATGTTAATACCGCACGCGTACCCTTGGACTGAGTTATGCTTGCCCTTCAAAGCAATACTAATTCGGTTCTATTATTAAGATTGAGATGGAGGCTAGAGGAGACGCAGGGATGTCAACAAACAGAAGTGTGGGGAATGTGAGAGAGATTTCTGTTTTCACAGCTGGGCTGAAGATTGTTCCCACCCTTTCTGACAGCGGTTCCCCCAAGGCGCCTTGTGTTGGCTTTCTGTCAGACACACACACACGAGCGCGGCAGAAGCATGTCGTCTTTACTGACCTTGTGCAGATTTAAACACCTTTTGCTTCTTCACTGGACAGCGCTCAGCTTCAAATGCCTCCACAGTCTGTAGAGCGTAGTCTTTACATCCGACCGACTATGTGTGTATGTGTGTGTACGTGTGTGTGTGTGCGATAGACAGTATTTCACTGCATACTCTTTATTATTTCCCCATTTTTTGACATATCCAAACAACATCATCCAGAACGTTTCGTATGCTATCCGCCTCACTAAACATCTGGCCGAGCACATATCTGTCGCAGGGTGTTCCTAAAAAAATAAAGTACCTAGTGCCTGATTCACAAAACTTGGGGATTGGGGGTCGCCCGATGCAGATATCTGGCCAGGAACAAAAAAAGGCAATATAAAATCAAGGTAAGAAAATATTTTTTTGTGGTTGTAAAAGGCAAATTTCGTGTCTTAAACGACGCAGAAGCCGCGTGCTGTACCGTTTTTCTCTCTTCAAATGACCCACGGCGTGTGTGCGACACTCCAAAAAGTTGAATTATTCTTATCTCAATGTGGTGCCGACCATCTCGCCCCCTTATTGCACACGCCTACATTTAAAATAACTAATATGCGCATGGGAAAGACGCGAAATGTAAATCGACCCTAAAGGTCACGCAGGTGTAGTTCATCACATTTACTATGAACGTCCCTCGTACCGTTTGACAAAGCAGAGAGGTCCAAGTACTCTATATGTGCAATGTTTTGTTTAGTAGGTGTGCATAGAAAAGTAAAATCCACTACATTTACATGTACCCATTTGGTAGACGCTTTTAACCAAAAAGACATACATTCCATTATCCTATAACTTTGTTTCTAAGTATGTGCAATCCCCTGGGTTTTTACGCCATGCTCTTAGCACAGAGCTACAGGAAAGCTAAGGAGTATTTTAAAACAGAAAAGCTAAACTGGTATATAGTGACACCCCTAATTTGACAATATTGTTTAAAGATGAAACAGGATGATCTGTAAATGTTGATAACCTCAAAATATACATAATATATCTCTGTGTACTGTGCATATAATTATAAAAACATAAACATCCATGCATATATTTAAGGACAATTTTAAATTAATTAATATTTGGTAAATATAAAAAAATACATGTAAATATTTCCTAAACATGTAAACAAAACAAAATGAATCGGTTAAGTAAAGACACATTATGTTTACACAAACACACAACAACACAACAACACAAACTTTTATTCTGGATACAATAAATCACAATTTGACTGCCCTAGTTTGAATAATCCACCTAGCAGCGACCCACCTGTCATATTTGCAGACGGACGATTTTAACTTAAAAAGCAGATAAAAACATCTTTAAAAAGAAGTTGGCTCACTCACCCCCATGATTTTGCTCCTCTGCTCCACATCCTCCCACATGGAGTGGACGATGTAACGGCACATGTACTTCCCTGCCCTGCCTTCCTGTCGCATCCGGACCAAACACATCCTACAGGAGCAGAACAGAGTGCTGACTCAAGATAGCCAAGCAGCATAAAAGCAGTCTCAAAAAGAAGTGCTTGTGTTACGCTACACTCTGTCAAGACATGCGTGACCAGGAAACTTCAGAGATCCGTGCTATTGTAATATCCACCAGCTGACACATTTGCATGAAGGAATATTCATCATGGATGTATTCGGTTGAACACATCTTGAGTTGTGTGGACAGCATGTGCGGGCCCATTAGTAGCAGTTGTGTCGAATACTACAGAAAATAACTTCTAACCAAAAATTGAAAAAAATAGCATTTGAATTAAACATAATGCAACTACTACATTTCTTTCAAAAAAGTACATCCATAACACTTTAACTCTACATGTTACCATGAGGCTGGTGTGATCAACCGACCCAGAACCAATTATTCATGTCACGACCACCTTAAAACGTCAGGTTACGTCCGCCTGCTATCCCCACAAGGATACCAAGAAAGTGATGTATTAGCCGTTAAGCACTGTTTACATGAAACACACTTGCTCCACAGGATTTACACTGGTAACAGAGAACTACATCCACATACAAAAGCGATTTCAAAAAGCAGATGAAACAACAAGCACTACGTAATTCATTTAAAATACGAGCTTGACATTTCTGCTTTTAAACCTTTCAGAAAACTTGCTCTATATACTGTTACAGTTAAAGTGTTTCCAAATCTTTTATACAAGTTAAAGATAGTTTCAGTTGTAATCAACAGCACGATGTGTTGATGTCATTTCAATGACTCCTGAAACCTTAATAAAATAGCCAAAACATTTTTCTTTGCCTCAATTTGATGAGATGAAGTCCAGAATGATGTCACAAAAAATATTGAATGGTACTGTGGTAGACGTAAATTGTAAATGAATTAATTTTGCTCATACTATTCACATATTCGTACTTAAAGCCAAAAAAAGTTCATGATTTAAAAAGGAGGACTTCTATCACATGTGTATGCATGCGTGAACTATTGGTGAGCCTGAGAGAGTCCAGATTGAGATTTCCCAGTCACTTTACAAAGTACCCAGTTAGTCACAGTGCACACGCTCCGCTGCACGCGCAAACACAAAGTAGCTTTAACCGAAAGTGTACAGAGCGTTAGTGCCCAAACCGCTCCCATTAATCATCTTTCTCTCTCTGTGATGACATCACATCTTTTCATAAACTTGGCCAACCCGGTCACCTGCGCATTAGCATACATTATATAAGCAATACCATCAGCAAAGATGGTGAGAATCACTCAAAATGCCCATTTCTACTTGCAATGTTGTTCAGAATGAATGAGTCTGTCTAGTGGAAAGCCATTTCAAATTCATCCATCAGATTCAATGCATTAACAGCATCAGGGATTCTGACTGACAGAGCCTGGCAGCGGTGGAACATCTAGAAAACACTGGCATGGAACAACGTCGCCGCTCAAAATGAAACTTTGCCCATAAACTCACCAAACATGGAGCTGTGCCACCAGGAACCAGGAGTTGAGCGTGTCGGGCAGAGAGCACTCTGGGAAAAAGAGAGAGAGAGGGAGGGGGAGCAGACGACATTAAAAGGAGAAAACGCAACATGTAGCCAAACCTATGCAAACTTGGGCTCTGATTCCAAAACCGCTATTGGGTTTACACCTGTTTTTTTCCTCAGCTAAAGAAAACAACATAACATAGCTGTAAATTGCCGAATAAATATTTCAGGTGGTGCTGAAAAGGTCCCATTACGCTCATTTCAGCTGAAGTGGGGTACATTTAGGAGTTTTACAAAAAAAATTAAATGAGACATGAGTATCTAAAAAGTGAAAGATATGGACTTTTTGTTGTCCTTCTTTCTATGGCTACTTTAAATGAACATGGAAAAAATACTTACTTTCAAAAAAATCGTCGTAGTTGATTCTCTCTACGCAGCATGTGTACATGCGCAAGGCAGCTATCTTAATTTTCTGCAAAAGAAAAGACATTTGTGACTGCTGATTCTGGCCTGTATATACACTGCCCGTCCAAAAAAGAAAAAAAAAACAGACCGCATTTAGCTTTGATTATGGCACGCATTCGACGTTGCATCGTTTTGATAAGCTTCTGCAATGTCACAATATTTAATCCCATTTAGTCCAGAGTTGTATTCATTTTTCGCTAAAATCTTGTATTGATGATGAGAACGCTGCGCAAAGTCTTCTACAGAGATCCCAAAGATTCTCAATGGGGGTTAATGTCTGGACTCTGTGGTGGCCAATCAATCCATGTATGAAAATGATGTCTCATGCTCCCTGAACCACTCTTTTAAATTTTGACCCCGAGGAATCCTTCCACTGTCATCTTGAAATATGCACATGCCATAAGAACAGAAAAAATCCATTGATGGAATAACCTGGTTCTTCAGTATATTCAGGAAGTCAGCTGCCCTCATTCTTTGGGCATATAACGTTGCTCTTACCTATTAACTTTTACTTTTTTTAGGACGGACGGTGTATATTTATCTATTTTGAAGTGAACAGGTTGTCATACATTTTTAATGTATAATTGATATTGATTACATGTAGAGGACCAAGAATAAAAAAAGGAACATGAAAACCAATACTGCGGTTTCTATGGAAAAGACAACCAAATGAACTCATCACAACATTGAAGCAGCAGATATTGAGTAGCTCTTACCCATTTGTTATATTTGAGCGGCCCAGTGAAGCCCATCGCCTCAATCAATCTGGTGAAGGCCCCCACCTCTTCCTCTGTGGCCTGCGGGGTCTCTTTGACAGCACACAGCTGGAAGCAGAGTATAGTAACACAACAGCATTATTGGGCTTTACTAAACATACACGCCTCTTGAGCAAAGTTAACCAGCCTGTGGGTTGGTTAACACATCATAGACATACAGACACAATGTCAAATGCACACTAATAAAGACATGTTACAGCTAAACTTTGTTAAGTATGTCACATTGAGAGGATACTGTTTGTCATAAAGGTGACTGCTGTAAAATACATTACAATGCAGAATTACAATTAAAGACAGCAACTACGTTAATACAATAATTTAAGGTACAATTTACGGTCAAAATATAAATATGCGTGTCAATAAAATGCGCATGCTTTTTTTGTGCATGGAAGTATTTTGTAAGTAATTGTGTACAAAGTATGCGAGACCATAAACAGACAACATATATGAACTACATTCGGTATTGGAATAATTCGCTAATTTGAAAAAATCACAATACAGTTTAGGTATTTCTAAGTGCAAGCACATACTGGCATTTGAGCAATAAATGCGTACATAATATGACAATAAGAAACCATTAACAATAATTTCACAATTCAAATTTTACTAACAAAATAACCAAGCACAACAAAATCCTAAATAGAAACCCATAGGCTGGTCATATCTTATTACACAATTGATTATAGGAATCTTACTCTGTAGTGATGTGTATTCAGGTAATATATTAAGTATGATGTACATGCTTAGTAAAAATCTGAATATAGTTCTTAAAAACTAGATTGTCAAGGGTAAGATAAAAGAGGGGTCTTTGAAGGTGCACACACCTTGCTCGTACAGTGAAGAGCTCGGCATTGACTCAAGACACCCGCTGTGATCCGGCATGCCACCAAAGCCCTGACTTGATACACATGTTGCTCAATGCCCTAGGAACCAAAAACAGAGCATGACAAGTGCATTGCTGTTTAGTTCAAACACAGTTAAGTAAAGTGAAAGGTTCACTTACAAAATGATTTATGTTTATGAACATGTACAAATTAAGCAAGTAGTCTGGATGCTTAAGTTTGCACTTGACATCTAAGACATAAAAGCAAACATACCACCCAGGTGTTGGCAAAATCATAAAACAAATATTTTGCCACATATTTAAGTAGTATACAGTATACAACATCCATACCTCTGTGTTATAGATCATGCATACTGTAGTCTGTCTATCATAATGCAAATACAAATACACTTAACAACAAGATGTCTATATACTTAAATTACATGCAAATGCAATCTGTGAGTGAAGCTTCATTTTACAAGAATTATAAATGAAAGC